>NC_048909.1:164197-289509 GCF_011077185.1 Oxyura jamaicensis | reverse complement strand
AAGTCATCTGAAGAGGGAAAAAAGCTCTGCCTGCTCCCTGCACCACGCATAAGGACACCGATGCTTCGGGCCCCTTTGCCTGCCAGTCCCCAGCAGTGAGGACACTGCCCCATATTCAAAGAATGCTCTGAAAGGGCAGATCCTCAGGCTGGCAGCACCAGGAGCCAACCTGTTGCTTAGCCCCCTCTCCCCATGTTGTGTGGCAGTGCTGGCATGTGGGCTCAGCCTGCGGACTTACTGTGGAATGGACAGTGGCTTGGCACGGTGTGGCACGGCACGGCACGGCACAGCACAGCACGGCGCAGCACAGCACAGCCAGGGCTGGTGAATGCCCATGCAGGTACTCCAGGGCAGCTGCTGGTTCTGGGCTGGAGCACTCAGGGCTTCCTCTTTTCTGTGGTTTTGCTTTGTCCCAGCCCCCAAGCAGGTCCTTCCTGCTGCTGTCACAGCACGCTCTGAGCACTTCCCCTGTGCCATGTGGGTGGTGATATCACCCATGGCTGGGTGCCCCATGGCTGGGTTCCTTCTCACTTGGCTGGGGAGGGTGCCCCATGCCAGGATGGGATCCTATTGCACAGTGCAAGTCCCGTGCTGCCCCATGGCAGTGTGCTGCACCCTGGTAGATGCTCGCAGATCTCTGTGCCTGCACATCTTGCCCCATGGCCTTGTGTTTTCTCCCACCTCTCTGGCAGGGCTGCAGCTCCTTGCAGAAGAGACAGGTAGCCCTGTGTGGGGTTTCAGTTCCCCAGAAGGGATTTCCAAGGGGTCATCTTTGAAAGCAAGCACAAATCATATCCTGTGTCTGCCAAGCACCTCTCCCATCCCAGCTGCTAGCCAGAACCCCAATGTCCCAGATGAGCTGTGGCTTTTCCTGGTACCTGCTCCTGTTTGGGGGTTTGCCCAATGTCCCTGTGCCCCTGCACTGGGGCTCATCAGTGCTCTCCACCATGTGGATGGAAGGAGCACAGGTGCCCTCAGAAGCAATCAGGGACTGGGTTCATGCCCACACTGGCCACCTTCTCCAGTCAGCTCCCCAAGTCTCCCACCCACTGGCATGTCTTCTCCTCCAGCCTTGTGGCAGAGGAGTGCAAGGGGACAGAGATGAGTCACAGAGTGATACCAAGGAGGGAACAGCAGGGAGCCCCCCTCAGTCTGGACTGAGCCCTGCCACCCAGCCCTGTCCTTGGGCATGAGCAATGTGGAGCAGGATGTAGGCAGGGTCTGGTGCCCAGCAGGCTGCTCTGGCCACTGTGCTCCTGCCTGCAGCTGCCTGCCAGAGCAATGCCCATGCAGAGCACGGCAAGGAGGGAGGCTGCAGGGGCTGGGTTGAGCCCATGGGCCGCTCTGCAGGCTGGCAGTTTCTGTGCCAAAGCACATCCTGCAAACACTGTTTTGCTGAGACCACTAGAACATTATTATTATTATTTTGTTTACTCTTGAAAATCTGGATTGTCGTGTCTGGCTGCAGGTTCCTGGCACACACAACTCTCTCCAAAATCACCCAGAAGCAGATGAAGAGCAAGATGCTCATTTGTCTTGGAATAAACCTGCTGCTGCCTTTGCATTTTCTTCAGCCCATCACAGAGCTAAGAGGGTTATAAATAAGCCCACAACGTTAGCCTGGCACCATCACTAGGACCACCTGTGCTGTGGCTGGGCTGGGGGCAATTCCCTCCTGGCCAGTGATGGGAAGCTGCAGGTGTGTGAGCTGGGGGTTCAGCACGTGCAGACTCCTGCTCCGTCCCAATGCCCTGCCTGTTCTGAGATGGGTGCAGGCAGGGCCCTGCCCTCAGCCTCCCCAGTGTGCCTCCTGTCTGCCACCCTGCAGCCAGGTTGAAAACAGGATGCCAGCCTGATTTTGGCTCCCACTGACTCATCTTGAAACTGTCAGCTAAAGCAGCACCAGCAGCTCCTCTATTCTGCCAGGCCTGGGCACCTGCCCTTGCTGGGATGTTTTCTGCCAAAAGGGGAAGTGGGCACATGTGTGCCTTTACTGCACCTGCACTGAGAGCTGTGCCCATGCTTCGGGTCTGTCTGGCTATGCCGCTGTCCTGGTGAGGCCACCTGCCTGGTTGTTTCTTTGCTGGCATGGCTGCCTGGGCATACCTGTCTCCTAAGGCCCTGGCGGAATAAAGAGAGAGGAAACTGAGTCGGAGGCAGGGAGGAGAGCCCTGAGGCATGTAGTGCTGTCCTCAAATGGACATGTACTTGTATTTTATGGCATGAAGAGAGTAGGGGAGTGAGGTCCCACTGTGCTCTTTGCCCCTAAATCACTCCTTGGGGGCTCTTGGGGTGCTTGAGCAGCCCTGGAGGCTGCACCCCCCATGCTCCTCTCCATCCCCCTGGCTGCCCAGTTCCTGGGAGAAGGTCTACTCCCACAGGGCCCCTGCCAGCACTGTGCCTGCAGTGCTCTGCCAGTATGCTGGGGTGTAGCAGGGCTCTGCGGTTTCAGTGCCAACCTCAGAGACCTCTGAGGCCAACTGCAGTGCTGGGTTTGGGTATTTTTTCCTCCTCAGACTTGTGTCCTGTTTCCTGTTATCTTTTCTCAACTCCCTTTCTGCGTTTCTTCCCGTGTGATTGAGAGCCCTGATACTGGGCACTGCACAGCCCACAGGGCACTGTTCCCAGGCTGGCCTGCCCCAGCCTGATTTGCTGCTGGCAGTGCTCCCAGACAGCATTGTCCGTGCTGCTGTTCCCCAGTTCCCTGTGTGGCACAGGTGGCCATGCCACATTGACCACAAGCTTTCCACCAGGGATGCAGGACACAATGGAGCTGAAGGAGCTGCGTCCTGGAAGGCCTGGAAGGCTGCTGGAAGCCACAGCCACATCTGCAGCTGTCAGCCACAGTGCTACCCTAGGCAGGGTTTTAGGAGCCCCGGGCAGGAATTTGCAGCTGGTGTGTGCAGGCATCCTGTCCCAGCAACCCAGGGACATGCCCAGGGACAGCTTAGGGGCAGACTGTGCCAGGCTGGAGCTGTCTTGCTCAAACGCAGGCTGGCAGCTGGGGTCTCTTCCAGCTCTGCCCAGCTGCAAGGAGAGCAGCCAGCATTTGTGGACAGGCCACGGTCCATCAGGTAACGCCAGCAGCACCCAGAGAACGGTGGGTGGGTGGTTGCTGCCCTCTGCAGATGGATGCAGATGGATGGATCCTCTGCACGTGGACCAAGGAGCAAGACAGCCCTGTGAGAGGTGCTCAGGCTCCAGGTCCAAGGAGGGATGGGCAACCAGGTTCCCTGTGGCTGTGCTGCCCTGTGTCCCACTGCTGTTGGTGTTTGGAGTCATGCCAAGCAGAAGACTGGGGAAGCTCACTAAGACATGACCCAAGGCAGTGGAATGGAGGGAGGTGAGAGACCAGGTCATGGGCACTGCTCCATAACCCACAGCCCCACTAGTAACCCACACTACTGCCCCCTGCCCTGAGCTGAGCAGGGTGGGGTTTTATGAAGTGTGGGGTGAGGGACAAACCACTTGCAGTCTCTCAGAAGAGTGAGAAGCTGGGTATATGCTCAAGGGGAAGGAGGGTGCATACATCCCTCCTTCCCCAGGGACCAACGACAAGCCCCTGTTGGAGCAAAGGCCTCAGTCCTGGGCTGACCACTGTCTGAACCGCTATGGCCTGTCTTGGTGCTGCTGGACACACCAAATACCACTGGGATTTTAAAGCAGGAGAAATGCTGGTCAGCCTGTTGGCATCCCAGCATGGCAACTCTGTGACTCCAGCCAGCAGAGTGTGGTGAAAAGGCAAAGAACCAGCCCCAACATCCCCAACCTTGACACCTCTCCATGCCAGGGAGCTCAGGTGCCCGCCCCCCATGCTCCCTGGGGGCTGCCCCACTACTGCCCTTCCAGAACAGCCAACCTCCACAGGGCATCTTGGCACCCAGTGCCCCTCCACCACTGTGCCTCCTGGGTGTCCCTTTGTCCTTGGTCACTGCCCAATGGCCCTGGGAGGTGACACCCACCTGACAGAGATGCCATGCAAGGTTTTGCCCAAAATAACGTGAATAATGGCACTTTGTGGCAGGACAACAGGAGCTTTTGTCGTGCCCAGGCAGCTGCTCCAGAGCAGTGCCTGAAACACTGTCACCCTTAGCAACAAAACTTGGAGCCGGGGCAGCCAAGTCATTCACTGCTCTGGCTGCACTTAACCCTGACAGCAGCACTGAGACAAGATGGTTGAAGACAGCAACAACAGTGGAGAAGGAGCAAGGGGGTACAGAGAGCCAGGAGGGAGCTGGGTGAAGGCAGGGACAAGGCAGAAATGAAACAAAATGGGAATGGAAAGAGAGAGGGAGGGATGGAAGGATGGCTGGCTGGTTGTCTGTATGGAACGAAAGAAGGAAGAAAGGGAGGAAGAACAGATGTCTGTCTGGATGGTTGGATCAACAGGACAGAGTGAGGGGAGGGACAGAGCTGGCCTGGTTCAGTACCTGCTGGTGTTGATGACATCCTTCCCAGCCTCAGAGTCACAGCTGGGATGGGACAGAGCTTTCTGCAGGCAGGCTGGTCCCCTCCAAGAACAGATGTGGACAGCCCACCACTCCTCTTGCCCACATATTGGTTTGGCAGGATCTGGGCAGACAGCAGCCAGCTGGGCTGAGGGCAGCCAGCACACAAGGACACCAATGCCAACCTCACACGCAGGCAGCCTGGACAGCCAGCCCCTCCAGGCCATGGCTCATAGCAGGCCCATCAGGGAAGCAGGTCACTGCTGCGTGACAAAAACAACCACCAGAAGATTGCACCATTTAAACCCCTAAATAATCTGTCTCTCTCCACTGTACCACGGAAGGTCATTGTCCTGAATGCTTCTTGGGGTGAGATGCGCACCATGGCTGCAAAGGGCTTGCAGTGCCCACTGCCCCACCGTGCTCACCTTCTGGTGATGGGCTCCCCTGAGGCAGGTCTGGCCCGGAGGAACAGTGGTGGAATGGTGCAAATTGCTGTGAGATTTGTAACCCCCACTCTCAGAACTGACATCAGGGCATTTTACAAGGGCTGTTGAATGCCAGGACAGCAGCTCTACCGCTCTTCCACTGTCCCACGGCTGTAAGAATGGAGATAAGCAGAGAGGTCCTGTGGACCAGTAAGTCTCACTGACAGAGCATCTCTTTGCCTGGGGCAGGAGCCCCCCTCCTGGCCAGGCCATACATCAAGCTTGGGGTGCTGTGGTCAGCTCAGCTAATGTCCCTCTGGGCCTTCTTGGCCATGCACCCAAGGCTCTGTGCCTTGGTTTCCTGAGAAGCAGGAATAACAAGCACACACCCTTCAGCACAACCTGGCTTGCAAAGCGCTTGGACGTCCTTGAATGATCCCACCTCCAGGCCCAGCACAACTGCCCCTCCTGCAGCGAGGGGCAGCTGGCTACCGATGGTCTGCTTCCTCCGCGGCAGCACGGCGGGCACCCACGAGTTTCGCGAACCGACGTGGGACCCACTCCCCAGGCCCTCCTCCCTCCCACGAGCCAGCTGGCACGGCCACCGACGGCCTCACCACTTCTCCCGCCCCGCAGGAGCTCAGATCTCTGTCGCCCTGAGGCTGGGGTCCGCGAGCGCAGCGCTCGCCCTGCCCCAGCAGGCCTCTCCCCAGCGGCACGGCCACGCCCGCCGTGGCCATCCTGGCGCAGCAGGGCCCCGGAACGGCGGCGGTGGCAGGGCCCGGGCTGGCGCTGCCGGCCCGCCGCGAAGCTGCCCCGAGTGGGGACGCGGCGCTGAGGGCGGGCGCGGCCCCGGCCCCGGCGCCCGCCTCAGCAAGCGGCCGGGCCCGCTCCGTGACGGTGCGGGGCAGCCCTCCGAGGAGGGCTCGGCCTGCCTGCCCGGGCCCCGCCGCCCTGGGCCGCAGCACGACGTCTCCAGGCCGCGGCACCCCCGGGGTGGGCGGAGGGGGGAGCACCCCGGGCCCCCGCGGCGGACAGACGGGGTCTGCAGCCCGGCGGTGCCTTTAAGGGGCGGTGGCGGCAGGCGGTCCCGGGCCGGGGGCGGTGCTGCACAGGGCCAGGCCGGGCCAGGCCGGGCCGAGCCGAGCCGGGCAGGGCAGGGCGCGGCACGGCACGGCACGGCACGGCACGGCACGGCACGGCACGGCACGGCGGGCACGGGGCGGGGGCCGGGCACGGGGAATTCCGCCCGGTCCAGCCGAGCCTACTGCGGACAAAGGCGGCGGCGGCGGCCTGGGCATGGCGGTGGGCGGCGGGTGAGCTGCGGTGCTGAGCGGGGCGGAGCGGAGCGGGGAGCGCCCTGCGGCGGGGCCGGCGCGGAGCGGCCATGGGGTTCCTGCACCAGCTCCATCTCCTGCTCTGGAAGAACGTGACGCTGAAGCGGCGCAGCCCGGTGAGCGCCGGTGGGGGCCTGGTGCGGGGCTGTGGCCCGGCCCGGGGGGGGCAGTGCGGGCGGGCGGGTTTCGGGCGCGGGGTGAGCAGCAGCCCGCGGCCAGAACCCGCCGGTGTCCCCGCGGCGGCTCCGCCCGTGCAGCCGGCGGGGGCCGGCTCGGTGCTGCGGGCGCCGGCATCTCTAGCTTTGCGGTCCTGGGAAAGCCGGGGTGGCCGAGCCCTGCCGGGGGGAGCGAGGCGACACGTCCCCCTCCCGGTGCAGGCTTGGGGTGCAGGGCGGAGAGAGCCTTGTCCCCGGTGGGGGGCTGGCTCTTCTCCGTGCCCGTCCGTCCACCTGCGTGGGCTGCAGGGCAGCCCCGTGGGGCCGTAGGCTGTGTGTAGATGGGGGCTTGGTCTCCATGCATGCCGTTGTGTGCGCTCTGGAGCCAGGCTGTCTTGGGCTTGGGGCTGCTTTTGACGCCTTTGGGTGCTGGTCCTCTCTGTTCCCTTGCTGCAACCCTTTTCTTCCTGTCGGTTAGGCTCTGGAGATGAATAATGCATGTGGTGGTGGAGATCTAGGGATGTCCGCTTGCCTTGCAGGCCAGAGAGAGAAAGTGTGGATGCTGTCTATTTATAAACGCACAGAACAGATGAAAAACACCCCTCCTTGCCTGGCTCCTGGCATCTCTGCGTGCCCTGGCACAGGCTGGGCAGCTCAGTGGTGCACATTTTGTAGCAGCAACAGTTAGGTCTCTTGCCTGTCCCTGCTCCCACCACGTGCCTGTGGGAGCCGTCCAAGCCCTTGGCAGCAGCAGGCACCGTGTATGGGTGCTTGCATGAGGAGTCCAGGGCTGCTGACTAGACTCTCTCCCCTCTGCCCAAATGTCCACCACGTGCAGCTCCTCCCTCCCCACCTTGGACCTGTCTCAGGTTTCAGAAGCACTGGGCATTTGCAAGCTCTGTCTATGGTCCCAAGGGCCATGTCTCTGATGTGGGAGAGCCTTCCCAAGTCCTCGATGTCTGCATGCTATAAATAGGCTTCTAAATTGTATGTGGGTCAGGGCTGTGTCTTCCTAGGGTGCTGGAGAGAGCTGTTCCTGCTTTTTCGGCATGAGATCGAGAACCCTGGTCTGTCCCAGGGGTTTGTCTTTGCTCTGCCCCCTCCTGAGCTCCCAGACTGGTGGCAGAGGAGGCAGGTTCCCACCTCCACCTGGCTGCTGGTGGAACTGGCTTGAACCGCTCGCTATGCACATCCATACTGGTGTGTGTGTGCATTTGTGTGTGCTGGCGTTGAGAAACTGGTTTAACCCTTACTTGGCCTCTTCTGCCCAGTGCGTCTAGGGGAGGGCTGGCCTGATCCTCCCAAGCAGGTGGGGGATGCGATGGGGGGTGCTGAGGCAGGCACTGCCGCACAGAGTGCGGGTCTGTAGGGCCTGCGTGCATGAAGGGCTGGAGGAGAGGTGCTGGTGGGGAAGGGCTGCTGAAGGCCCTGGCCAAGGAGGAACCCCGAACCCCGGAACGAAGGGCGTGGGCTGGCTGGGGGAGGGGTGTGCTGGGCACGGAGGGAGCTGGTTATTTTTAGAGGGTGGGGGAGGGTAGTGAGCTGCTGCTCCCAAGCTGGTGATTCTCTTTCCTCTTTCCCCTCCCAAATATCCTGCAGGCCTGATCCAGCAGCATGTGAGCCTTGGGCCCTACTTCATCCTGGCACATGGAGCGCTGGAAACTGCTGGGAGCGTGCTGGGCCAGGGAGGGCACGGGCAGGACCAGACTGAGGCTGTGCCATGGGCACGTGCCCACTGGGGCAGCCCCTGCACAGTGGATGAGGGCGATGCTCTCGGCTGAGTCATCCCCACCCTGTGCCCTGAGTGCAGCCAAATGGTTGTGGCTGGGGACTGCCTTGACCCTGTGTGTCACAGACCCCTGTCCGCAAGGACACACAACAGGCTGGCACAACTGTACTGGGTCTCGAGCTGGCCCTTAGCAGCTGCCCTGGACCTGGCTGCCAAGCCCAACAGGTGCTGTGTCTGGGGCTGCATGCATCTTTTGGGCATCCATTTCTCCATGCCTCCTCAGCTCTGCAGGCAGTGCAGGAATGCAGCGCAGAAAGCTGCAGTGTGGTTGCCAGCTCCCAGGCTGCTGGGCAGGAAAGGAGGAGAGTGAGGAGCCCAGGCCCAATCACCTCTGTATGCAGGGGCCGTCATCTGAGTGGGGCAGGGGAAGGGCTGTCACCTCCTTGCCCCCACTGATGCCACATGAGGGTGCAGAACAGCTACCCCATCCCAAAGAGAGAGCTGCCCCTAGCACAGAGCATGGTCAATGGCTGGATTTGGTGCAACCCCTGGGACGTTTGTGTCCTGAAGGCACAGGTGCCTTGTGCCTGTCACCTGAGCTGATCTCTTGCTTCCTTGAACTCCTGCTGCATCTGAGTCCTGCGGTCACCTCGCACTCCCCTTGTGCATGAGGACAACAGCCTGCCTGCTCCCAAGGCAGTTCTGAACCCTCCCAGCAGCCTGGGAGCAGAGCTGGCTGGTGCTGGCAAGCTGGGGCAGAGTCAGGCCAGCATTGTCAACCTCTGTGGATCCCTGCAGCTTGCTCTGCCAGGGGGGCGGAGGGGGGGAGGCACAATGCCCTTGCCCACACTCCATCCAGAGCTGGACATCTCACCAAGGGAAACCAGCCCCTGAATCCCTTGGGCTGACCAAGTGGTGCCAGGCAGAGGTTAATGGACCAGGCTGGGTTGATAAAGCATGGAGGAGCCCAAGACGCTTCCCTGGCTTAGGTTCACCCTGGGGAGTCAGAGGTGGTGGTGGGATGGGAATAGGTGGACTTCTGGTGCTGTCATGGAAGGAGTGTGGTACCTTGGCTGCCCTTGCTCTGCTGGTAGCTGACTGTTGGCATGGGGCACTGCACTGGGGTGCAGGCCTCAAACCACCGTGTCCTTTCCTTCCTGGTAATGCCTGGACTGGAACCCTGGGGCAGCAGGGCAGGGGACAGGGAGGGTTTATCTCCCAGGCAGATGCCTTGTGCTTGGCAGAGCCCATTGCTGCAGGCACTGGGGCTCAGGAGAGCTGGGGCCAATCTCTTGCTCTGCCACTGAACTATTGGTGGCCCTGAGAAAGTTGCCTTCATCCTGGCACCCAGACTTGGGGGCAGTGGCTAGGTTAGCACCCCAGTGAGGTACAGCAGCAGTTTTGAAACAAACTTTTTCCTCAGGCTCTGCACTTGCTTAGGGCTTAGCTTGTCCACCTGAGAATGTAGCAGTGGCAAGTGCCAGCCCTGTGCAGGGTGGCTGTGCTATCAGGCAGCCATGGGAGAAGGTCCTGACCCACTGTGCAACATATCACTGTCTTCTGTGACTCTGCTTTCCAGCCCTTCCCAGGGAGGGTCTTGCTTTGCCCTGGAAGCTTGATTCTGCAGTGGTGGTGTCAGAAACCCTTGCTGCAGTCTTGAGACATGCCATTATGTGTGGGTTCAGCAGGGATGAGGCAGAGGAGCTGGGCGAACTGCAGGATCCATGGCTACAAACAAAAGCAGTAAGGAAAGCAGGGCAGGAGCATACCAGAGCTTGACATCACTTCATCTGTGGAAGAAACCAGCAAAGAGCAAGGACGTCACCAGACAAACTTGTATACAGTACCTGTGCTGCTAAGCACCTTGGGTGGTGGCTGAGTTGGGCACTGTACCTTGGCTGTGTCGTAGCACCCGTGTAAGGATTTGGAGTCCAATCTGTGGGAGTCTCTGACTGCCTAGAGTGGCTGATCTGTTCTAGGGGCTAATTGGGGGTTTGGTTGTGATTTTTATTCTTCACAGGGTAGAATTTGAGGCAGGAGCCCTGGGGCATTGGAGGTTTGAGCAGAACAGCATCACTTCATGATGGAGTGAAGCCAGGGCTCCCCCTGTCCCAAGCACAGGCAATTCCCGGGTGCAGATGCTCAGCAGTCTTGAACGGTGCAGGTTTGAGAATGTCTTCACGCAAAGGAAAAATCCACGACCTATGGCACCTTGACTCTGCTGGGACTGGGGGTGAGCAGAGCTGTGTGCATCTTTAGGGATGGGCTCTCAGATAACTGTCAATAGTTAATTAAACCTACACAGGATGTAAAGTGAACAGGTGAACTCTCAGGTTACCCCAGGCATTGTGTGAGGGTAGAGCCAAGTGTGTTTGGCCATCTTTCCTGGTTGCTTTCAGTGCAAACATGTCTGGGACAGGAAAGCAAGTGTCACTGGAGTTCCCGGCTTTGAATTGCCAGTGATGGAAGGGTGCTGTTGTGTTTTATTTTACATTTTATTTTAAAGTGCTGTCTGCGCAGGACTCTTCTGGAGGAATGGTAAAGAGGAGTTGAGACTCCAGGAGCTGCTTCTGTGCCTCACCCTGGCCATTTGGGACCTGCTGCAGCAAAGCATGTACCAGGACACAGTGCACAGGCCTGGGGCCACAGCACCCTGTTCCTGACGAGGAGCTCCCAGAAGCTTCTTCCCAGTGCTGGATGGGAGCAGAGATCAGCCTTTGGCGGGGTTTGATCAGGCTGGGCTTTGTACTGACTCAGGATGCTCTTTGCCCCACTCTTTGTTTGCAGCTGGTGCTGGGGAGGCGGGGGTGGTATGCACAGGCTGGGCCAGTGCTGGCGCAGCGCTGCCAGGCAGCATCCCCGTGAATCACCACCACAGCAGGAGGCTGCTCGCGCACTGCTGCAGGGGTGGTGCAGGAACAGCACAGGGACAGTGCGGCCAGGCCTGGCCTGGCAAGGGCACCTGTTGCAGAGCGATTCACAGGCACTGCACAAGCTGCTGCACTGCTCTTCCCCTGTAGCCAGGGCTGCGAGCGTGCACGCGCAGGGCTCTGCCTCGCTTCACAGCCTCTCCCTTCCCACAAAGTAGAGAGGGGCGGCAGTGCCTTCCCCCAAACTGGTGTGTGGTCATGGCCCTGCAGGCGCTGACACCATCTAGCCTGTGCTAAGGCCAGGCAACTCCTGTCAGTGGGAAGGTGGACATGTCCTGAGCTTGTGTGGGTGTGTGGGACCTGTTTCACTGTGTGCTGCTTGGCATGAGCCAAAGCCATGAAGGGCAGTGCAGTTTTAGTGGGCAGCACTGGGGCACTGTACAGGGGGGATGCTGCAGGACTCTCTAAGGGGCTGTAGGTGCTGTTGGGAGGGCAGCAAGGGGCTGTGATTTATTTCCTTCCCTCTGCATGTGCAAAGCTCCAGAGGAGCAACAAGGACCAAAAAACACTGGATGCTGTGTTGTGCCTGAGCCTCAGCCTTCCCAAGTGCAGCAGGGCTGACATCTAAGGTCCGTGCATGGCAGAGCTTGTGCTTTGGGGGGAGCAGACATGGTGCTGTGCTGCCAGGACTGCTTGGGAGTTGGCTTAAGCTGGTCTCCCCTTCTGTAGGTGTTGGTTTGGGTGCAGAGAGGAGGTGGAGGGGTAGGGGCTTTGGTGCTGAGAAGTGACACACACCTGGGAGCAGTGCTGCAGCTAGCCCAGGAGCTGGTCCAGCATTGTCGCTGATGCCACATCCTGATGGACCCTTCTTGCTGGCACTCAGCAGTGCCCTCTTACTTCTTTACTGTAGTGGTGAAAGAGCACTGGACCACGTTGCCCAGAGAGGTTGTAGAGTCTCCTTCTCTGGATATATTCAAAACCCACCTGGATGCCATACTGTGCTCTAGGTGATCCTGCTTGGCAAGGGGATTGGGCTAGATAATCTTCAGAGGTCCCTTCCAACCCCAGCCATTCTGTGATTCTGTGGGGCTGGCACAGGGGAGGAGCTGTCCATTGCTCTCCTGTGGCTCCCCTCTTGGGGTCATGAGAGGCTTCAGCAAACCCAGGGAGGGATTTCCTTGTCCTCCAGACACATCAGGACCTCCAGCTTCCCCAGGCTGTCTCGAGCCAGCAGTGCCAGTGCTGTCTGTTGGGCAGAACCAGAGGCAGGTTATGAGGAGTAGAGAGGGGTGGCTGTGGGACCAGTGACAACAGGCACAATTTGGGCCAGATGAAATTGTGACTAGACACAGGGGATAATAGCAGCCAGATCCAGTGGATGGACCAGTGGGCTGGGCTTGGTGGCCCTGGTGTGACCAGGGTTGTACTACAGGTGGCCCCATGGCTTGAAGCAGGCCCTGCATTATCTGGAGCATGGTACAGAGACTGAGGCTGGAGGGCAGTCACCAAGGGTCAGGGCACAGGCCAGACATGGCCTTTTGGGTGTCCTAGCAGGGCTGGGAGTGCTCAGCCAGGTGGTGACCACCAGTGGGTGTCAGTGTCTGGATCCCTGCTGGGGTGCCTCCACAGAACTGGCCCAATGTGGAACATGCCTGGAAGGGAGCTCCACTTGGCTTCTTCTCTCAGGTACTGTGGGTTTGTGCAGCTCTGAACACTGCGCTGGGATGCTGGGGTCTTTGATAATCTTCTCACAGGGACCACAACTTAACCCATTTATACTTCTCAGCTCTAAGACCGTATTTGCAGTAAGTAGGTATTTGATGGTGCTGCAACTAAAGTTTGGAGCCATCAATACATTTAAAATATTTTCTCTAGTCTTTAACCCCTGTTCCCTGGGTGTCCTGCAGGCTGTCACCTTCTGCTTTGTGGGCAGTGCTGGGGCCTGCAGGAGAGACTGGTGGGGAAATGGCAGCTGCAGGGCTTTGCTCCCTCCCTCTTCCCCAGGGAAGAGGTTGGGCAAACCCTGCCCCTCCCTCTGAGGTTCAGAACAGGGGCTCACCACAGGCCAGCCTTAACTGAGCTGTGTGACTGCGTGGTGCTACTATGCCTGGATCAGGCCCAGTAAATATCCTTGCTTCTGCCAGGGGAGCAGCTGTCCCCCTGTGTCCTGGTGACAGACCAGGGCTGGGGAGGGTGCTGGTATGGTAGTTTTGAGGTGTGGGGACCTTGCTGGAGTCCCTACAGGGTTTGGGTTAGAGAAGTGGTTGAGAGGCAGCTGCCTGGTCCCAGCCTGGGGAGACTCCTGGCTGCACCACTGCTAGGCCATGCTGGCTGAAGGTGATGGCCATGGGCTTAGGGAGATTTCTTGGAGCAGGCAGGAGGGATGGAGCGAACTTCAGGCAGGTAGACTTCAGGCAGGTAGCACTAGGCATAGAGAGCTGCCTCAGCCCTGGGCCTGGCTGCAGGGGGCATCTGGCTTAGCCATCCAGACATGCAGACAACCACATATGTCCCAAGGCAGATTGACTGGGGCAGCTGGGGACGCCAGTGAAGCTGTCCTGCCAAAGTCCATGGTCCAGTGTCTGCTTGGCAGATGAAGACCTTTTTCAGGCTGCACAGCACACAGCCCATGCTAGCCTTTGGCTGCAGTGTGTCCCTCAGCTGCCTGTGGCGCTGGTCCCGAGCGCTGGCTGGAAGGGGACTACGGCCCTGTCAGCGTGGCTCACTATGCCAGGCCAGCCCCTTTGCTCTCGCCCCTCGCTTGGCCGTGTCCCATGGGTTATGTCCAGTGCTTCCACCAGCACAGTGCCCTCCTCTTGCCTCTGCACTTATTCTGCCAGGGTGCCGTGCTCTGGGCACTGTGTGGCCTCCCCTGGGAGCTGCCTACCTTGGCCAGTGCCATGCGAGCAGCACGTGCTAGCCCCTGTTGCTTGCCTGGCATGGAGCTTCAGGCTGGAGCCAGGAGTGTGAGAGAGGCTGAGCACATGGGCCCGGCCTGCACATGCACCGTGTACATGGCATGTGTACATGTACATTCCTCCACAGCTGCATGGATCACGAGCAGGTGCCCCACATTTGTGCAAACACAGCAGTGGTGGCCTCATCCTGTTCAGCCCTCTGGCCAATTGAGGTGGATGCCTGCCTGTGGAGGGGGTTGTACGCATCTATGGGCTGGATCCCTCCAGCAGCTGGGCTCAGGACCTGCCCCAACCAGGCCTCCCCCATTGCTGGCACCCAGGCACGGGGACCCTGGGACCTGCATCCCTCCCATCACTGCAGTTGTGCAAGTACATGCAGACCTGACCCAGTGCAGAGTCAAGAGTGGAACTGGGAAGGAAGGCAGTCCAGATTCTCTGATCAGTGTGGGGCATGGCTGGGCAAGTATACTGAACAGCCATGCTTACAGGGGCACAGCCATTTTTACTCCTTTATTCATCTGTTTTTTGTAGCATCACTTCCTGGTCCACCAGATCCATGCCTTTCCCTGCCTGTGCTTTCTCCCACAATAAGTCCTGTGCAATCCCAAAATACTCTTGCTGTGTCCTCCAGTGTTCCACGTCCATAGGTGGTGACTCCTGCTGGCACTGTGTCCACTGTCTGCTCTGGTGGCAGGTGGCCCTGCTGGGTGCCACCCCTGTGGGGGACTGAGGCTCTGCTGGGACAGGGTTCCTTCCCCATGGGCAGGCCCCCTTGCCTGCCTGTGTCTCTCTGTGCCCTGTTGTGGGTGGGCAGATGCACTCTAGCACATAACCTGGCTGTGGGAAAGGCTGGGCAGAGTATGGAGCAGTCGCTGTTTCCCCTGCACTCTCAGGGCAGGTGTCCCGGGTGATGCTGGGGGACCCTGGAGTCCAGCTGTGGGTGGGAGAGTCTGCAGGAGATGATGCCGGAGTGTGGGTGGCATTGTGTGATGGACTGGGTGTCAGGGCTCGGAGCATGTGCTGGGCTTGGGGGTGAGAGCACCCACCTCTGCTCTCTCTGGGTGTGAGGCAGCCTTGACCCCATGACCAAGGTGTTCAGCACTGTGTGGGCAGCCTGGGGCTGAAGTCCCTGTGCTGTGGGTTGGTGAGCCCTGCTCTGCCCCCACATCTGCCCATGCTTGAGGCACCCAGCCCTGGCACTGAGGGACATGGCAGTGCATGGGGGGGTGGGTGCCTAGAGCTGCTCTGGGGTTGGGGTCAGGGATGGGGGATATATTTGCTGCCTGGTCCCATTTATGGTTTGTCCTGGAGATGGGGTGGAGCAAAAGGTCAATGACCTGCTTTAAAAAAAACAAAAACAAAAAACAACAACAACAACAATGAAACAACGAACAGGCGCTTCCTTTTGCCAACAAGGACCAAACAGTCCTCAAAGGAGCCCTGCCTGGTACGGGTGCAACATGGGGTATTGGGGGTGGTGGTGGAAGGACAGACCCGCACCCGTGTGTGCACAGAGGCATGATTGTGTGCCTGGTAAACAGGCAGGGGAGGGGGGCAGGGGTGGGCACAGGGGCGGTGACAGTGGGAGTGGTGCCTGGGACCAGTGGTGCCACAGAGACAGGGATCCCCTCATCCCTGGCACCACTCCCAGGCAGCCTGGCTTCCTTCCTGCAGCACCCCCTATCCCCATCCCTTCCAGCCCTTATTCCACCATTCTCTTCTTCTCTCCAAATCAGTGGTTCCCAGCGTGGAGTGGGCAGTGAGGAAGCTTTGCAGGGAGCTTTGCTGGGGCTGCAGCGAGGCCCTTGAGCAGCATCTATGGGTGCAGCACCCATTGAGGCAGCCATGTCCTGCCACAGACCCTCCTGGCCATGTCCATGCACCAGCACGGGGTATGGGCAGAGGGGTCCCTCTGCTCACTGCCCTTTGCTGGGCAGAATTGTTTTTTAACTGAGCAGTTCCAGCCCCTGGCTGAGGCTGGTGAAGAGGTATTGCCATCAGAGACAGAAAGGCCTGGCTGTCACCTGTTGCGGACTGTGTCTTTCCAGGCAGACACTTTCATTTTAAAACCCTGTATTAAAAACAAAATCGTTTGCCATTTTTGTGCCTGACCCATCTGGTGTCTTTCTATGGTGGAGTGACTGCATCAGTTGACAATGGAAGACCAATCAATGTTGTCTACCTCAACTTCTGCAAGGCCTTTGACATGGTCCCATATGACATCCCGGTCTCCACATTGGAGAGAGATGGGATTTGATGGGTGGACCATTCAGTGGATAAGGAATTGGCTTGAAGGTTGCACCCAGAAAGTGGTGGTCAATGGCTCTACGTCCAAGTGGAGGCTGGTGATGAGTGGTGTACTTTGAGGTCTGTCCTGGGACCAGTACTGTTTACATCAGTGACATAGACAGCGGGATCGAGTGCACCCTCAGCAAATTTGCAGATGACACCAAGCTGAGTGGTGCAGTTGATACAATAGAAGGAAGGGGTGCCATCCAAAGGGACCTGGACAAACAAGAGAAGTGGGCCCACATGAACCTAATGAGGTTCAACAGAATCAAAGAATGACAATCATTTAGGTTGGAAGAGACCTCCAAGATCACGTAGTCCAACGCATGACCTAACATAACACTAACAAGTCCTCCACTAAACCATATTGCTAAGCTCTACATCTAAACGTCTTTTAAATACCTCCAGGGATGGTGACTCGACCACTTCCCTGGGCAGCCCATTCCAATGCTGAACAACCCTTTCGGTAAAGAGTTTTTTCCTAATATCCAACCTAAACCTCCCCTGTTGCAATTTTAGCCCATTCCCCCTTGTTGTATCACCAGGCACATGGGGGAATAGAGCAATCCCTACCTCGCTACAGCTGTTAGAGTGGGTCCAGAGGAGGGCCACAAAGATGATCAAGGGACTGGAGCATCTCTCCTACCAAGACAGGCTGAGAGAGCTGGGGCTCTTCAGCCCACATAAGAGAAGGCTCCAGGGGGACCTCATTGCAACTTTTCAGTACTTGAAGGGGGCTTATAAAAAGGTGGAGAACATCTCTGCTCAATAAGATATTGACAGGGTAAGGGGGAATGGTTTTACCTAAAAGAGGGGAGCTTTAGATTAGAGGTGAGGAGGAAATTTTTCACTCAGAGGGTGGTGAGGTACTAGAACAGGTTGCTAGGAGAAGTTGTGTATGCCCCATCCCTGGAGGTATTCAAGACCAGGTTAGATGGGGCCCTGAGCAACCTGGTGTGGTGGGTGGCCTCCCTGCTTATGACAGGGGTGTTGGAACTAGATGATCTTTGAGGTTCCTTTCAACCCAAGCCATTCTATGATTCCCTGATTCCTGTGTGGAGTTGCTGCTTTCATCCTTTGCAGCTGTGTGCCGTGTGCACTGGAAGGGTACTGCTCCAAGAAGGACTGGTGAGACGTGCTGGGGGCCTGGCTGCTCTGTTTGGAGGGCAGTGAGATAGCAGTGGGATAGACCTGCTCCAGGGAGCACGTCCAGAGATCACCCAGGTGCCCTGTGACTTCATCTGGTGAATCTGCTGGTACAAATGGGCAGCAAGGGCTGCTCCCGGGCTCCCGGGCCGAATGTGGTGGGTGTTTGCTGCTCTCCAGCACATCTGACCCCAGCCTGGAGGCATGTGGCTGCCTGGCATGAAGCTGCCTTCTCCTGGCATGATGCTGCCTTCTCCCCACTGGTGCCCAAGAGGTGTGGCTGACACCAGCTGTGCTGAGGTGCTCAGCCTATCCCACTGACAGGCTGTTCCCAGGAGGTGGCCAGCACACAGGGAACTGGGCTTGTGCAGGAGCAGGGTCGGAGCTGCCGTTGGCTTCCCAGGAGCTGCTCCTTGCCTGTTGCAGTTGGGTGCCAGGGTCGAATGCAAAGGGGCTGTGGCTCAGCACCAGCAGGGGCTCTGGGGGCAGCATGGGCTCAGCTCAGCCCCAGCTTGGGTAGCAGCAAGGAGTGGGAAGAGCTGTCCCGGTTCCTGTGCCAGTGCAGCTGAATTTGTGTGGCTGGCTCCCAGTGTGCCTGGGGTCTGATCTGGCCCTGGAGTGAGCTGAGGTTGACTCACCTCTCTCCGTGCCTCAGTTTCCCCAGCTGTGGTATTTCCCCTGTGCTCACTTGTGAGGGCAGCAGTAGGGCTCTGTGGTCTGAGCACTCTTGCTACAAACAAGCAGCAGCTGTGCCTGCTTCTATGGGCCGCTGAAGGCATTGGTGCCCATCTCCAGGGCCTCTGAGCATGGAGCCCAGCCTGGGCTGCCTGTGCTATTGGGGTCAGTGTTTCCTGGGGATTTGCAGCAATTTGCCTTATGCAGCTGGTTGAAAATCCTGTCTGGCTGTTGCTTTCTGGGAAGGCACAGAGGAGGTGCCAGGAGGCTGGGATCCCCTGCACTGCCCCCAGTCACACATGGAGATGGTGCCAGGTCCTAATTGAATGTCTCCTCACCCCAGAAGCATTGAGATCTCCTGCCTACATTGGGTTCACAGGTGGGATGGGGCTGGGAGCTCCCTGGGGCCTGGCTCCACTAGCAGAGCAATCACACAGGACAGGGGCACGCTGGGCATGCCAGGCCAACTGCAGGGACCCAGCGAGGACAAGGGGATGTCATGACCAGGCAGCTGCTGGCTGGGAGGGCACTGCCAGGAGGGTGCCTGTGGCTCTTTGCAGGCCACAAGGACCTGGGGCTGTTGTCTACCCTGGGCAGCTACAGCTATGTTGGCCCATCAGGGTCGGGGCTCATGCCTTAGCACACTGTCTGATGGGCCCATCCTGTCCCATGGTGCCCCCTGGCAATGCTCTCCCTGCAGAATGGAACAGGCAGGATGCGGGCAGGGACTAGCTGGAGAACTTCACGTGTCTCAGCCATGGTGGTGCCACCACCCACCTGGAAGACGAGCACAATGCTGCACTGCACTGGGGCATGGGGCAGGGGCTGCCCTAGGGACCTTCATCCTGCTCATGCCTCTCCTTGGTGGAGACCCTGTCCCTGGCTGTTATAAGTCCTTCTGCTTTGTGTCATCTGCAGTGGGTGCTGGCTTTTGAGATTTTCATCCCACTGGTGCTCTTCTTCATCCTCCTGGGACTGCGGCAGAAGAAGCCAACCATCCCTGTGAAGGAAGGTGAGTATGATCTGGTGGTGCCTAGGTCATCCACACCTGGGGGCAGTCTGTCCCCCTCCCCCCCCCCCCCCCCAAGGCACTGGGGAGCTTTTCCAGCAGCTGTCACCATGAACAGCCTGGGGCTTAGGAGGACACTCTGACAGCTGCCAGGGACCCAGAGGAGCCTTCTGGGGACATAGGTTAGAGGAAGGGCTGCAGACAAGTGCTGTTGCTGAAGACGGGCTGGAGAGCAACAGGACTTCCTTGCCAAGGGAGCTTCCTGGGGCTGGCCAGGACCAAGCAGCCTTCAGATGCCATCAGCAGGGACATCTTATCTCTGCCCCAAGGCATTCGTGGGACAGAGGGGTGGTGGGGCTGGGTGGTTCCGGGACAGCTGCAGTACCCCTGAGCACCAGGGGAGCAGCTGGAAGGCTCTGGGAAGGGACAGGGGGATGTGCTCTGTTCCATGCGTTGCCTCAGGGGGATTCTGGGGCTTGCTGGGGCCAGGGTGAGGGCAGCAAATTGATGGGGCAGGAGCTCAGGGTGCCCTGGAGATGCACAGCTGGAGCTCCACGGGTACCACACTGCCAGGAGGAGGTGGCGGTGCAGAGCTTGCCTGGCCTTTGTGTGGCAGCAAGATGCCTCACAAGATGCCTCCCTGGGCAGGTGCCTTCTGTGGGCAGAGGGGGACAGATGCCTCAGGGCAGCACAGCGGAGCCAGGGGAGGCACTGGCAGCTGGCAGCCATGGCCCAATGTAACAGTGGTCTGAGCAGGTGCTGGCGAGGGAGAGCCCAGCTGAGGAGTGTAGGGGATGAGCTGAGGGTGGCTGGCGCTGCCCTGATTCCTGCCCTGGCGCTGATATGTGCTTTGTGTTGTGTTTTTTTGGTTTGTGTTTTCTTTCTTTTCTCTCACGTTTTCTTCTTCTTTTCCACCATCACCCCTGCCTGCCTGCCCTCCATGCCTCTACTGCATGCTCCAGTCTGTAAGTTGGTTGGATGGGTGGGTGCCTCTCCCCTTCCCCTGCCATTGCCAGCAAAATCTTCTGGGGAGAAAGAGACCAGTTTGGATCAGCTCACTCTGGCCTAATCAGCACCTCTGTAACCTGTTGCCTTCCTCCTTCCTCCTTGGCTGGTGAAGATGAGCTTGGGCAGTGCAGTGTGGCCCTGCCTGCCTACCCACATTGTGCCAGCCACCTGTGGCCCTCATGGCCCTGGCCCCTGCTGTTGCTGACCAGCCCGGGCCGGCCCCAGACACTGCCTCCAGTGGGTTTTCCTTGCTGAGGCTGAGTTTAGCAGGTGCTGGGACCACTCATGGCTGTGACCTTGGCTGGTTGGGCTGCAGAGGGCATGCCAGGCCTGGCAGAGGCTCCCCTGTCCCATCTTGTTGCCTCTCTCCTGGGGCAAACCCTGCTGCATGCAGGTTCCAGTGCAGCTCATGATTGCCCAGTTGTGCCTTTGTCCCACTGGCTGTCCCCAAAGCAGCCAGTCTGGAGGCAGTTCTGGTCCCCTGCCACTGGGTCCCTGTCCCAGGCCCTCGCAGCTGGGACGGAGCTGGGACACAGCACTAGCAGAAGGAACCAGAAGGACAGCAAGAGGTCACCCAGATGCTAGTGTTGTCACCTCACCGTGGCACAGCTTCCAGCATGGAGCCCATCCATCGTGTGCCTCAAGCAGGCTGTTGGCCCATCTATCTGTGCCTGGCCACGTCTGCCCTGGACTGTTCTCGTTTGTGCCCAGAAGCCCGTCTTCACCAGCCCTCCTGTCGTGGCTGTGTTAACAGCACCGACCCACCTCTAACCAGGGGCACCGGTGGGTCAAGGGCTAACCCCACCCAGCCCTGCCAGGTGCTGCCCAGTGACAGCCTTTGGTCTCCCTCAGGAGGGATCCGTGCAGGCTGCTGTGCTTGCCCTGCCCAGGGAATGAGGGGGAAAGGCTGCAGCTGATGAAGGCTCAGTTCTGTCTGGGGGTGAACATTTGCTGTCTCCTCACTGCTCCTCATTTTCTCCATCTCCCCCCTCACCATGTCTCCATTTCTCACCTCCAGCAGTCTCACGTCGGGGCAGCCAGGTGGGGAGGAGGATGGGTCTCAAGAGGGGCCCTGGCCTGTGGGTGACAGCTCTTGCCTGTTGTATTCTTCCTTCTTCTCTTCCTCTGGAAATGCAGCAGTGCCTCTGAGGTTACTAACAAGAGCGGCCAAGAGGCTGGGGGAAGTTGGTGGCACTTGTGTGGGCAAGTGTCAGAAGTCAGCACCATCCTGGGGCTGAGTGGCCACCATCATCCGGGGGGGAGTGAGCACAGGCAAGGTGGCACAAGCTGGGGTGGCTGTGGAGGTGGGCAAGATTTGCCCCCAGCCCCAAGGGGCTGCCAGCACGGACAATCTTGTTGGCCATGCAGGAAGGCTGCAAACTTCTGACCTTGGCTGCCCAACGTCCCCCGGGGCTTGCAGGGTGCAGCAAGTGCTTCTCTCTGAACTGAGTGTCTGTCTCTCTGGTGGCCCCTACCTGCCCTTGCCTCTCCTTTTTCCCACCCCTGCCTTCCCCTGCCTCTTCTGTGCTCTCTCACTGCTCCAGCTTTCTACACGGCGGCCCCACTCACCTCGGCTGGGATCCTGCCTATCATGCAGTCCCTGTGTCCCGATGGCCAGCGTGATGAGTTTGGCTTCCTGCAGTACTCCAACTCCACGTGAGTCACACTCTTGCTGCACTCTTCTTAGTCCTGCACATGTGCACACACATGGACATGCACATATGTACACATGCATGTACACACATGCACATGTGCACAGCATGCATGTTCTTACACTGGCAACATCCCACTGGGGAAGGTGCAGAAGCATGCGTCATCTGATGCATTTGTGTGCAGAGTCCCTTGTCCCCAGGGAGCAGGGGAAATCTCAGTCCATCTCCCCTGCACTTGCAGCATCCCAGGTGCCTTGCACTGTGCTGGGAGGAGGTGGCCCTGGGGACACCAGGAGGTGCTGCAGCTCTCCTCTGCATCCCTGGCACGTTTAGGCTCAGAGTGCAGGCGAGTGCAGCAGCATGATGCCATGCTGTCTGGGTGCTGCAGCTCCTGAGGGGCCCTTCCCCCAGGGCAATGTGTGTTCCATCCCTGAAGCTGCAGTAGTGCTGTGCTCTCTACAGGGTGACGCAGCTCCTGGAGCACCTCAGTGAGGTGGTGGAGCAGAGTAACTTGTTCGACCCAGACCACCCGGGCCTGGAGGAGGAGCTGGAGTCCCTGCGTCGGCGCCTGGAGGCACTCAGCAGCAGCGAGCCCAGCTCCATGGACACCCACTTCAGCAGCCAAGCAGGTAGGCTATGCCTGCCAGGGATGGAGGTGTCCCTTCACAGGGTGCCTAGCAATGTGGCAGTGCCCTGCCACTGCCCCTCATGGCTGCATGCCAGGCAAGGCCAGCTATGAGATGTCCATGCGTGGGGCCAAGCTGTGTCCCCTCTGATCATGGGCTGCTCTGACCTCCTCCTTTGCTCCTTGTCAGGGTCTGGCTTCACACTGGGGTGGGCAGCCAAGGACCAGGGCGAGCTGCAGCGCTTCCTCACGCAGAACCTGTCCCTTCCCAATGGCACGACCGAGCTCCTCTTGGGCTCCAGCATTGACCTGCAGGAGGTGGGTGATGGCATGGGGGTTGCAGGGCACTGCACTGCAGCAGCAGGGAGGTGCATCCCAACCCAGACTGAGCCCTGACTGCCATACCCGTGGGGTGGGGGCCAGCGGGCACCCAGCAGGGACTCATCCTACCCTGTGCCAGGGCACTGCCCAGCAGTGCGGTCCTTCTACTCCTAGCATGCTCAGCAGCCTTTTCCCATCCCTGGTGCAGGTATACCACCTGTTGTTTGGCTCGTCTCCTTTGGCACCGGACAATATCCATGAGCAAGACCTGTGGGATTGGTTTGGACCCAGTGACAAAATCTCACAGCTGGAGGTGAGGAATGTGCAGGGGATGCGGTGGGGCAGAGCTTATCCTCCACATCCCATCTGCACTGGCTTGCCTAGCTCTGCCATACATGCAGGATGGTTTAGAGTTATCTAGCAAAGGGGATGTGATGGGACATTTTCAGATGTCCAGAGCAGCTGTAGGGTCACCTGGGTCCCATTGTGGTTCTGCCACCAATTCCCCAGGTGCTTTGAGGTGGGCCGGTGCCCACAACTCAGTTTCCCATGGCAATGGGTGGTGGCACTGCCTGGAAGAGAGGAGGAAAACATTACCCCCTGTGGCCTGGGATGCTCTTGGCTGTGAGGACTGAGCCCCATGCCCTGCCCAGGATGGTGTTCCCCCAGATCTGCATGCCCCCTTTTTCTTTCCCCTCTGTGAAGACTCTGGATGTGGGTGCTGTGGGGCCATTCACATGTGCTTGGGATGGAGGGAGACACTGTGGAGCCCCAACACTCTCAGACACCTTCTTTGGTCCTCTTGTAGAAGAGCCTCCCCAGCGGCTGGAGAAGCCTGCGGGAAGGGCTGGTCCACAGTGCACTGCGCAACCCCTCCACAGCCCTGCAGAGGCCGGCGTTGCTCCGCCTGCTCTCCCAGGCCCTGGGCCTTGCCAGTGCCACCACAGCACCTACAGGCTCCTACAGCCCCCAGGCCTTCGTCACTGAGATGGAGGTGAGCACCTGGCTGGGGTGAGGAGGGGCACGACCGCAGTGCCCTCACTGGGGCAAGCTCAGCCACAGCTCCCTGCCCTGCAGGGTGTTCTCTTCACAGCACCAGTGCTGGAGCAGCTGACATGCGAGCAGAGCTCTGGGACGCTGCACCGCCTCCTGCGTGTGGCCCCAAGCCAGCAGCCACTGCTGCAGGCATACCGTGCGCTGGCATGCAATGGCAGCCGGGCAGCCCGCGAGGAGCGCTTTGCCCTGCTGGCTGCTGAGCTGCGGGACCAGCTGGATGTCCCCAAGATCATCAGCAGGGTGAGAATGGGGCTGGGGCATGGCTGCAGGAGCTGGTGAGTAGTGGGGCTGGCAGCTGTGGCCCTGGGGTGTCGGGTGAGCCATGGGGCAGGGCTGTGTCCCAAACTGCTCTTCCCTAACTGCTGGGGGCTGCACTGGGATGCTTTGCCAGCCCTGGTTTCTGTACATGGCCTAGCCACTCCTTATTCCATGTGGGCATCTCCCCTGTCTAGCTCCGTGGCCTGCTGGAGATGGTCTTCACAGCTCCAGTGGGACCCCAGATGATGTCCCCCTGCTGGCACCCACACTGGCACTTTCTGTTGGATGTGATGAGGGGCAGAGCTATACTGGGTGTCCACAGCATCCTCACAGAGTGTCCCAGCAGGGTCTACACCTTTCCATGGTGCCTACGATGCCCTTGGGACACAGCTCATTGAGGCTGTGTCTGAGGTCCCCCTCCTCATTTCATCCTTGTCTGACAGACACTTCTCACAAGTTCCCCAGCAAGACCCTGACAGTATTTGGCTGTGCTCCTGCTGTCAGATTGTTGTGGATGCAATATGATGAGTCTGGGACACAGCTCCAACCTTTTAACCAAGAATGGGGATGTCATCACTTGGAATGCCCCTTAATCCCCTCCTTTTGGCAGCCTGCAAGCAGGGCCCCTTTGCTCCATTGCCATGGCTGTGAGTAATCCTCTTGCCTGCTTGTCTTCACAGCTGCAACTGGATGAGGTGAACAGCACAGCAGCCCAGCACCGGCTCCGCACCCTCCTAGAGGACCTCATGGAGATGGAGAAGGTTCTCCGCGACATGGACATCCTCTCAGCACTGGCCAGGCTCCTGCCCAGGGGAGCCTGCACCAGCAAGGCTCCACCACCTACCACCAACAGCACTGGCTGGGCCAGCGCTAATGCCACGGCCAACAATGCCACAGTGGAAGAGGAGGGTGCCAGGGGGGACCTGGCTGGCGGTGACAACCCCCAGGGGCAGTTCTCAGCCTTTGTGCAGCTTTGGGCTGGTCTGCAACCCATCCTCTGTGGCAACAACCGGTAGGAGTCCCATGAGGAGAATGGGGCCAGGGAACAGCATGAGCTATGAGATCCCTTCCTGGGGCAGGGTGCAGGGGATCCCACCTTGCTTCTGTCAACGGTAAAGGGGCAGACTTGTCCCTTACTGAGTATGCAGGATGTGGGTGCCACACCACGTCCTTGTGCTGCTGCCAGGGGAAACTCCCCGCGCCAGGCAGCACTGTGGCAGCACCTCACTGGCATGGGATTCAGTGGGAAATCTGCCACAGGGCTGCCTGAAGGGAGGGATATTGGGGTTGGAGTGGAGTTTGCAGCCTGGACTGTGTTTGCAGGACAATTGAACCTGAGGCACTGAAGCAGGGCAACATGAGCTCTCTGGGCTTCACCAGCAAGGAACAGCGAAACCTAGGACTCCTCGTACATCTTATGACCAGCAACCCCAAAATTCTTTATGCTCCTGTGGGTACCGAAGTGGACAAGGTCATCCTGAAGGTGAGAGCTTCAGCTCATGTGGGTGCAGAGTCCAGAACCCCTTTGCTTCCCCTCCCACTAGCCCAGTCCACAAGGGACATCCATGCCCAAAGGAGCTCAGAAGGGCTGGGGGGCTGGAGCTGAGCAGGCAGGAGGGAGCCAGCTGCCAGAAAGCACCTGCAGGGCGGTGGGCTGGTACCTCCATGGCTGCTAGGGTGGAGTGCAGCACTGTCCTGGAGAGTGGTTAACCCAGCATTTTCCCACGGCATGACCTTCCGCCCCACAGGCCAACGAGACCTTTGCCTTTGTGGGCAATGTCACCCACTATGCCAAGGCATGGCTGAACATATCACCTGAGATCCGGGCCTACCTAGAAGAGGGCAGGCTGCAGAGACGCATCCGCTGGCTCCAGCAGGTAGGGTAGTGCTGTGGGGACTGAGCCTGCTTCAAGTTACTGCCTCATGGGCAGGAAAGGGGAGTCTTGCCCCCAGGTACCCCTTAGCTTCCACACATGGATGCTCAGGTGCTACTTGGATGCTTACCTGCTCTTGTGAGAACCAGGCTGGTTCCCTGTGCAGGGCAGATGCTGTCTTGCTGTCCGCAGGAGGAGCATTAGGAAAGGGTTGGTCTCATCTGTGTCCACAGGGAGGGCAGTGCTGAGTGGCAGAGGTACCCCAACTTCTGTCCTCCATGTCTTCCTCCCTGTTCCAGTTCACCACTGACCTCCACAAGCACCCAGAGATCCTGAATGTCTCCGAAAATGACCTTCTCCACAACTTTCTCAACGGCAACTTCTCACTGCCCA
Organism: Oxyura jamaicensis; assembly: GCF_011077185.1. Lineage (NCBI taxonomy): Eukaryota > Metazoa > Chordata > Aves > Anseriformes > Anatidae > Oxyura > Oxyura jamaicensis. Next base: position 263,318 of record NC_048909.1, on the reverse strand, counting down.
ATGCCAGTGTCCTGCTCCAGCAGCTGGACACTATTGATAATGCTGCCTGTGGCTGGGTCCACTTCATGGCCAAGGTGAGACTGCACCCATCTGTGGACATGCAGGTGCTTGGAACAGCACCCACCACCCACAGCTGGGCTCTGCAGGGCCAAAGAGGGGTCAGATCTGCTCAGATCTCCTTCAGGCCACATGTTGAGAGACCTAGAGAGGAGACGGTGGCTTCTCTGGTGTCACAAGCTTTGGGGGAGATGTCAACAGTGGAGGTGCCCATCCTCTGCTGGGTTCAGGTCACTTGTGTGGTCACTGTGGGGGGCACATGCCATAGAGGGGGTATGGGATCCATGACCAGAACCATGAGGAGTGATGGGATCTGCCTGGCCTTCCCCTCCTACCAGGTCAGTGTGGACATCTTCAAGGGCTTCCCAGATGAGGAGAGCATCGTCAACTACACACTGAACCAGGCCTACCAAGACAACGTCACAGTCTTTGCCAGTATGTCCCTTGGGAACCAGCCCCTTTGCAGGGGTCCCTGTAGCCATGTGTGAAGCCATCACCCAGACCTGGGGCCACTGGCTTTGGGACATTGGCTGACTCATGCATGTGTTGGGTGGATGAGTGGATCAAGTGTGCCAGCTCTCTCTTCGAGTACCTTGCTTCTCCCTCTGCTCTGTGCATTGATCCTGGCTGAGCCCCTACAAGCACAGCTCCCTGCCACTGTCCTGGCTTGCCCACCATGGGTGCCTGTAGTCAGTGTGACAATGGGACATCAGCACCATCCTTGGCCATTGTAGTCCTTGTCTCACCCTCTGCTGCGACATGCTGAGCCCGGGGTCCTGGCCATCCCTGCCTGTCACTGTGGGCTGGCTGGTGTGGCCATCTCCTGCAGTGCCACCAGGCTCTCTGCCTCTCCACTGCCCACAGGTGTAATCTTCCAGACCAACAGGGATGGCTCACTGCCCCCACACGTCATGTACAAGATCCGGCAGAACTCCAGCTTCACAGAGAAGACCAATGAGATCCGGCGTGCATACTGGCGGCCTGGACCCAACACTGGTGGCCGCTTCTACTTCCTCTATGGCTTCGTCTGGATCCAGGGTGAGTGCCAGCTCCTTGCCTCACCATGCTCCTCACCCTGCCCATGCTGCCCACTCAGCCTGGCCTCTCCTACTCCCCAGACATGATGGAGCGTGCCCTCATCAACACTTTTGTTGGCCATGATGTGGTGGAGCCTGGCAACTATGTGCAGATGTTCCCATACCCATGTTACACCCGGGACGAGTGAGTAACACCAAAGTGGGCATGACCTTCTCTCTGCCCTTTGGGCAGTCTAAATCAGCCAGGACACTTCAGCTGGGGAACAGGGACAAGTTTTGGGGGCTGGTGACATGGGGAGTGATGAGCAACCTGTGGTTTGGACCACCGAGCTAAGCAAGCAGCAAGCAGGGGGTTGGATTTTTTTTCCTCAGTTCATAGTTCAAGTGAGGAACTCGTGACTCCAGGGTCTGGTGACAGGATGAGGGGGAATGGGCTAAAGTTGCGACAGAGGAGGTTTAGGTTGGATATTAGGAAGAACTTCTTTACTGAAAGGGTTGTTAGGCATTGGAATGGGCTGCCCAGGGAAGTAGTTGAGTCACCTTCCCTGGAGGTATTTAAAAGACGTTTAGATGTAGAGCTTAGCAATATGGTTTAGTGGAGGACTTGTTAGTGTTAGGTCATGTGTTGGACTACGTGATCTTGGAGGTCTCTTCCAACCTAGATGATTCTGTGATTCTGTGTCTCAGAGATTGGATTACTTGGGGGGAACAAGAGAAGTGTGGTAAATGGGTGGCAGATGCATCTGTTAGTGGTTATTGAACACAAAGGTCTGGATGGAGCACCTTGACAAGTCTGATACCCACCAGCCCTCCAGGGCAGGAAGATGCAAGGGGTCCTGTCCACAGCAGGGCAGGCACTGCACTGGGCCAAGCCTGTGCAGCTGTTGCAGGGCTGCCTGCTGGGACCTAATAAACTGACACCAGGCTTTCCGATGGACTCATTGGAGGAGCTCTGAAAAATGCCTCCCCTCCGCATGTCTCAGGTTTCTCAGGTATCAAGTAGAGATGGGAGCAGTAGCTCTTGCAGGTCACTGAGGAGCTGCTGAGGGCCACAGTAGTCCCCAGGTGGTTGGAGAGCACTTCCACTGCCCTGTGGCCTGTCCCCAGGGCCTTCCCAAGTTACTGTGGTGGTGCTACCATCCAGCTCTCCCCTCTCTTCCTGTACCCCACCAGCTTTCTCTTCGTCATTGAGCACATGATGCCCCTGTGCATGGTGATCTCCTGGGTCTACTCAGTAGCCATGATGATCCAGCATATTGTGACAGAGAAGGAACATCGCCTGAAAGAGGTGAGGATGGTGGGAGAGATCCGTGGGGAGGAGCTGCTGTCTCCTTTGCCCAACTGCCTGGCTGCACAGGGCATGCCAGGTGCTGGGACTCGTCCCTTCTGCCAAGTCGCCTCTCTCTCACCCTGTAGCAGTTCCTAGACAGCAGCAGCCCAGGACCTTGCTTGGCCCAGAGCTGCCTGCAAAGGGGAGAGCGCTGCAGAAATCAAGAGTGTGCTCAAGCTGCTGGGCACAGTGCCAGGCTGAGCTGACCGGTGTCTCAGAGAACTGCTGCCAGCAGTCAGGGCAGCCTGTGGGGAGAACACTGGCCCCAGCTCAGCCTGTGGCCCTGCTGCTCAAAGCTCTGCCACATGCTGGGACACAGCCTGGCACTGCCAGGGTAGGGCAGCCCATTGCCAAACCCCTGGCTCCATCTACATCCTGGTGCCCCAGGCACAGATCTCAATCCTGGGGTTCTGCCATGGCTCGTCCCTGGGCTGAACTGTTTTTCCTGAGCACCCCTGTCATGAGCTTTGGTTAGAGCTAGAGGCAGCTGAGCTTGCAGTCACCCTGGCATGGGGTGCTGTGGTCTGGCCACTCCCCTCAGTGCTATCCTTTGCTCTCCCAGCCCCAGCAAGTGACAGGCTGGGAGATGCACAGGGTAGGGAACAGCCTTGTTGAGCAGTGCCAGTCTTGCAGGTCATGAAGATGATGGGCTTGAACAATGCAGTGCATTGGGTGGCTTGGTTCATCACCGGCTTTGTCCAGCTCTCCATCTCAGTCACAGCACTCACTGCAATCCTGAAGTATGGCAAGGTCCTGATGCACAGTGACGTCCTCATCATCTGGCTCTTTCTTGCCATTTATGCTGTGGCCACCATCATGTTCTGGTGAGCTGCCTTGTTCCCTCCATGGGGTCAGGGGGTACCAGCAGTGCCAGGTCCCTGGCAGGGTGTCCTTGTGCCATGGGGTGAGGGTGCTGGGAGCTGTATGGTAAGGGCTGGTGGAGCAGTACACGTTCCCCCCAGCCGATTTGAACGGTAGTTTATCACCTCAACACCAATGAAATCAGTGTGGGGAAAGCCCTGGTGAGGCAGGATCTGGGGCTGGGCACTAGAGGGTCCCTCCATCATTGGCAGGGGGAGCTCAGCATTCACGTCCCTGGGGGGAAGGTGGTGCTGGGTGCGGGAGAGGGGGATTCCCAGGTGGGGCAGAACTTCTCTGGTTGTGGGGTCACCTCTGTCTTGCAGCAGGGCTGGTGAGGTGACACTGTCCTCCCTACAGTTTCCTGGTGTCAGTGCTCTACTCCAAGGCCAAGCTGGCTTCTGCTTGCGGAGGCATCATCTACTTCCTCAGCTACGTGCCCTACATGTATGTGGCCATCCGGGAGGAGGTGGCGCATGACAAGATCACAGCCTTTGAGAAGTGCATTGCGGTGAGTTGGCTGCAGCTACCAGGAGGTGCCTGGCCCAGGATTTGTCCTAGGTACCCTATGTCCCCTACACAGGTGACAGCTACCACTAAGTCGTGGGCTCCCCACATCCTGTACACAAGTCACCAAGCCCTAGGCAAACCAATGTGCATGTGAACTGGCTCGCCATGGGGATTTGGAAGTATCTCCAGATGGTTTGGTGCCTCCCAGGGTGGGGAGTGTGTCCACGGGCCTGGGTGGGGCAGAGCCAGATGGGAATTTTGCCCCAACCTCTTCCTTCAGAGCTGGTCTGTGGTTCCTTCTGACATCCCCTTTCCCCCTCCTCCCTGCAGTCTCTCATGTCAACCACGGCCTTTGGGCTGGGCTCCAAGTACTTTGCACTGTATGAGGTAGCTGGTGTGGGCATCCAGTGGCACACCTTCAGCCAGTCGCCTGTGGAAGGAGATGACTTCAACCTCCTGCTGTCCATGATGATGCTGATCATAGATGCCGTGGTGTACGGGGTGCTCACGTGGTACATTGAGGCTGTGCACCCGGGTACGTGCAGGCAGGGTGGGCAGGGGCAGCATTAGGGCACTTATGATCCTGTAGGAGCCTCCCCACTGGGGATGCTGCTACGTCCTGGCTGTGTTCAGCTTTGATACAATTGGATTCAGCACAGCATGCGGAGGCCTGTCTCCTGTGTGTGCCCTCCTGGGGACACCTGCCCACATGCCTATACCCACTGGTGACTTCCGTGTCCCTGGCAATTTCCTAGGTCTTCAGTCATGTGTCTCAGTTTACTGACCAACATGGCATCCGTAGTTGGAGCATTACTCCCTCTTACTGCCTGTTTGAGGAGTCTTAACTACTCTGTTAGGTTTTCTAGGAAAACTGAAGCATGAGCCAGGCCCAGTTTTGTTTTGTTTCCCTGCACAGCCCGGCAGCATTTCCCCAGGCACTGGCAGCCTCATCCTGCAGTGGTGTTCCTGGGCTGGGGAAACTTCCCTGCCCATGCCTGTGCCTGTGCTTGTGCTCAGCTCTGCTCCAGCCCTCAGACGGCTTCTGTGCAGATGAGCTGCAGGGATGGCCCTGATTGAAGTAGGGTTGTGCTTGCAGGCATGTTTGGCCTGCCGCGGCCCTGGTACTTCCCCTTCCAGAAGTCCTACTGGCTGGGAAATGGACGAGTGGAGACCTGGGAGTGGACCTGGCCCTGGTCCCGTACCACCCGCCTCAGCATCATGGAAGAGGATCAGGCCTGCGCCATGGAGAGCAGGAGGCTGGGTGAGCTGGTGGGTTCAGAGGGTTGGCGGTAGGCCTTCAGGGCTTGGCCCTGGCTCTGTGGCAATGGATTCCATACATCCCCTGCACCCTTGTCCTGAAGGACAGATTGTATGTCAGGGCAGGATCCTTCCCAGGGACTGCTCCCATCGCTCAGGGCAGGAAAGGTTTGAGATGCAGAGGGGAAGGGCCAGGAGCCAGCATGGTCACTCCAGGATAGAGTGGGGGGGATTCATCCCGGGAACCCCCACTCACTCAGTGCCCAGCCCTGACTCCTTACTGCTCTGTTCTCATGACAGAGGAGACACGGGGAATCGAGGAGGAGCCAACCCACCTCCCCTTGGTCGTCTGCATTGACAAGCTCACCAAGGTCTACAAGACAGACAAGAAGCTGGCACTGAACAAGCTGAGCCTTAACCTCTATGAGAACCAGGTGGTGTCCTTCCTGGGGCACAATGGTGCAGGCAAAACCACCACCATGTGAGTTCCTGCTGGGGTGGACGTGGGCTGTGTCCTGGCCAGCTGTGGTAGGCTGGGAAGGTGCTGCATGGCCATACTTCCAGGGCTCCATGACTGCTGGTGCTGTCCCCAGAGGGAGGTGGTGTGGATGTAGGGGTGACACAGAGGGGGACCAACAGCCAGCACACAACCCTACACTGATACTGGTCTGCCCAGGGCCCAGCAGATACTCGGAGGTGGTGTTTGGGATTGGGGCCAGGGGACTGCGTGTGACGTTCCTTACCATGTCCTTTTCACTATCCATCCAGGTCCATCCTGACTGGCTTGTTCCCTCCGACCTCGGGCTCCGCTACCATCTATGGCCACGATATACGGACAGAGATGGATGAGATCCGAAAAAACCTGGGCATGTGTCCCCAGCACAATGTGCTCTTTGACAGGCTGACAGTGGAGGAGCACCTCTGGTTCTACTCACAGCTCAAGAGCATGGCAGAGGAGGAGATCCGCAAGGAGATGGACAAGTAGGCACCCACAACTTCTTTTGCCCCCATCTGCGCTTTTTGTGGAAGCAGGTCCCCTTCCCACTGGCCATGCCTTGGTAGGTGATCTGGGAACAGGAATCCCCCCAACATCAGCTCCACCAGGTCTTCTTGGAACTTGGGATATTGAGCTGGCATAAGATCCTCTCGTAGCATGGCTGTAGCTGGGCTGTCCTGACTGCCAAGAGACTCTGGCACCATGTGGGGAAGAGGAGTGAGATGCTCCCCACAGATGCTGGCTGCAGGTACAGGCCAGCCCCAGCAGTCCTGGTACTTCTCTTCCTGTCCCCAGGATGATTGAGGACCTGGAGCTCTCCAACAAACGCCATTCCCTGGTGCAGACCCTCTCAGGAGGCATGAAGAGGAAGCTGTCAGTGGCCATTGCCTTTGTAGGTGGGTCACGGGCTGTGATCCTGGACGAACCCACGGCTGGAGTCGATCCATATGCACGCAGGGCCATCTGGGACCTCATCCTCAAGTACAAGCCAGGTGAGCCAGGACAACACTCACCTGGGTTGCCGGAGTGGGAGAACAGCTTGCTGTGGGGTAGAAAACAGAGCCTGGGCTTAGGAGCACAGAGAAAACCCCTCACTGTGCCTGCTGAGAGGGACCAGATTGGCCTCTCCTGTCTCCCTGCCCAAGCTGTGTCATGGTCTCTCCCCATGTCTGTCTCCCTGTGGCAGTTGGACCCCTCCACATGTGACCCAGGGGTCCCTGTGAGACGCTGGGGGCATGGCCAGCTCTGTGTTCTCCTTCCTCATGCCCCCAGGCAGTGTGCCCTACCTAAGCAGGGCAAGCATGGGCTGCAGCAGCCTTGGTGTAGCCCCAGACCTCCTTATGCTCTGTGCCACCGGGCAGGGAGGACCATCTTGCTGTCCACTCATCACATGGATGAGGCTGACCTGCTGGGAGACCGCATCGCCATCATCTCCCATGGCAAGCTCAAGTGCTGTGGTTCCCCACTCTTCCTCAAGAGCACCTATGGTGATGGCTACAAGTTGACGGTGGTGAAGAAGCAGTCAGACACCAGAACCAGCACAGGTCTGTGGGCCCAGCAGGGCCCTGGGTTTAGAGGATGAGTAGATGGGACCAGCCCTTTCTGTGCACAGGAAAGGAGCAAGAGGTCAAAACCCAAATGCTCCTGCCCCAAGTCCCCATAGGCCACACACAGGGCATAGGGGGACAGGGTAGTGATGCAAGAGGTGGCATTGCTCGGGTCTTTGGGTCCCCAGTTAGATCCTGCATGGAGGTGTTGCCTCCAGGTGCTGATCCTGGTGTCCAGCCCAGAGGCTGCCTGCTGATGTCTGGAGTGGGCAGTGGTGCTCTGTGGGGCTGAGGGCAGAGCACCTACCCAGGCCAGGAAGCACGGTCAGAGCAGCCAGAAGCTGCGAGCACCCTGTGATAGATGCAGAAGGAACCCCTGAGGTGCTGGGAGTACTGTGGATGGCAGTGTTTGCTGGTAGAAGGCCAGAAGAAATGACCAGTGCTGCCCCTCTGCTGCAGAGCCAGGCCAGCCCCACAGTCCTCTAGGCCACTCCTCCGTCAGCCCCTGCTCTGAGCCCCGCGTCTCCCAGTTCATCAAGAAATACGTGGCCTCCTGCCTCCTCATCTCGGACACCAACACTGAGCTCTCCTACATCCTGCCCAGCGAGGCTGTCAAGAAGGGCTGCTTTGAGAGGCTCTTCCAGGTACCTGAGCCACCCACAACCCTGCTTCCTGCCTTTCTGGCAGTGCAAGGATGGGGATCACCATGAAGGAGCAGGACAAGCTCAGATGGGCATGGCACCTCATGAGGCTTAAGGGGGGACAAATGTGCATGTGGGCCCATGTGGAGTTGGTCCCAGAGGGGCAGGACACAGCACTGGGCCCATTCTAGCCCTGCCAAAGAGCTGCCAACAGCAGATGGTATGGGGCTGTTGTCCTGCCTGGCACCAGCACTCACCAGACGAGTGGCTGAGGCTGTCGCACTGCTGGAGCCTCCTGCCCTCTTCATGCAGTGCTTTCCCTTCCACAGCACTTGGAGCAGAGTCTGGAGGAACTTGACCTCACCAGTTTTGGGCTGATGGACACCACACTCGAGGAGGTCTTCCTGAAGGTGTCTGAGGAGGACCAGTCCTTGGAGAACAGTGATGTGGGTATGGACTGCAGGAGGCACATGGCAGTGCTGTTGGCACTGGGGCACAGGGAGTGAGGCAAAGGCACTGTGTGCCTTTACGTGGGCTTTGTGTCTCCTTTCTGCTTTTGCATGGGAGCAGGAGTCTCTGCAAAGAGGAGGGGGGGCCTCTGGCAGAGCCTGCCCCAGCTTAAGGGCAACCAGCAGCTGCTCTGATCTGGGTTTGCAAAGTACATCTGTGCTCTGCTGTGCAAGGCGCAGCAAAGGCTGGCACAGACAGCAGCAGTGCCCCTTCTCCTTCCAGACATGAAGGAGTCCAAGAAGGATGCCCTCCAGCCACCTGCCCCTGAACTGGACCCAAAGCCAGAGGCCAATGGGGAGCCCCTGGCTGAGGCAGACGTGCCTGAGAAGCCCGAGGTAGAGCTCAGCAACCTGGTGACATGCTCCAAGCTGGCGCAGTCGCAGGCGTCCTTGCGCTCTGCCTCCTCAGTGGGCTCCGTGCGGGGCGACGAAGGTGGGGCTTATTCTGAGTTCTTTGGGGATTACTCTCCATTGTTTGACAATCATCAGGACCCTGACAACATCAGTCTGCAAGGTTCGTAATGCCGCGTGGCGGTGTGTTGCTTGTGCACCACGATAGAGGTGCTCTGGGACGGGGAGGATGGCTGCTCCAAGGCAGAGTTGGCCCTCACCAGGGGGCCATGCCGTGGTGTACTGGGGGTCATGCTGGCTCAGCTGAGCCCCCAGTGGGGGTGAGCCTGTGTTCCAACAGACGATGTGTCCAGGGAGCCTGTAAAAGAGAGAGAAAGGGAGGCACAGGCCCTGCAGCCTGGGAAGAGGATTGGGGTGGGATGGCTGGAAACTGGTGCTTCTAGCCAAGGTTGGCACCCCCTGAACTGGTGTCATGTGCATGAGGGGTTCTGTGCTGAGGCACAGAGCTGGTGGGCTCACTGACAGGTGGAGGCATAGCCAGTGTTGGCCCTTCCCTTTGTCTCTCTTGAATCCTGCAACTAATCCTACCACTAACACACTTCTCACACTAGCAGTTGCATAGACTGGCAACACACTGTGGCATGGGGTGCACTGATATGGTGGCTGAGCTTCTGGGTTTTCTCCTCTTGGCTGGCCAGCCCAGCTGTCCAGCATGGAGTCGTCTTCCAGAGAGTGGCTCACTCTCCAGACCCTGGCATGGTTTCAGGACTGTCCCTGCCTAGATGCTCAAATTGCACAAGCACAGAGCATGCAGGCAGGAGCCCAAAGGCTACTGTTTAATTCACAAATCCTTTTCTGGGTTATCCCACCAGTTCTTGTCATGATTAATTTATTGCTGTGACAGTCTTCCTCCTCTGCCAGGTCTGTGTATTGCTCTGAGTATTGCTGAATTTGGGTCACTGGGATGCAGAGCAGCAGCGGTGTTGCACTGCGACCAGACTTTCCAGGTCCTAGCTCCAAACTCACTGCCTTGCTGGGTCCCCACACCCACAACCTGTCCCCCCTTTTCCTGACTGCGCTAAACCCTTGCCATCCAGGAGCCTCTGGGCTGGCTAGAACTGATGGGAAGATGGGGGGGGGGGGGGTCTGCAAAAAAGCACTGTTTTTTTTGTTTTGTTTTGTTTTGTTTTGTTTTGTTTTTAACTATTGTAACCATTTCCCATTTTGGGCCAAGAGAAACCTGCCAGCCAGCCGCCTTGCTTCATGCCATGGTAACACCACAGCTCAGTGGCCCCTCGGAGTGGCTTTGGCTAGCTCAGCATCTGGGTGGCCACAGCCTAAGGCAGGTGTGGGGTCACTGGGGCCCTGCAGGAGCGGCTGTGCAGGTGGCTCACATCCTCCTCCCTGCCACCTCCTCTCTGCAGACCAAGAGGCCGATGTGGAGGCAGAGGACCATGACCTGGCTGGGCAGGGGACTTTCAAGCTGGAGGGCTCGTGGCTGAAGCTGCGCCAGTTCCACGGGCTGATCGTAAAACGCTTCCACTGTGCCAAGCGCAACACCAAGGCCCTCTTCTCTCAGATCCTCCTGCCTGCCTTCTTTGTCTGCGTGGCCATGACTGTGGCACTCTCAGTGCCTGAAATAGGTACCTGCAAGCCCTTGTCCCAGTGGGGTGAGGAGGACAAGGGCGTCTTGCCCTGTCCCCTCTCCAGGGCCCAGACTTGTGCCCCTGCTCCAGGTCAGGTATCCTCTCTCTGCATTGGCAGCAGCTTGGAGTGAGGGCACATTTCCCACCCTGATGCCCTCACCAGCCAGGTCTTGCTGACACAAATGCTGGGGACTCAGCCCTTTCTGCCTTCCCCCATGGGGCTGGGGTGATGCTGGGGGTGGGACTCAAGTGATACAAGGACAAGGCTTGTGGGTGCTCAGCTTGCCTGTGAGCATGGGGCCACATGGGCAGGGGTACTGAGACCACAAACAGGTTCCTGTTTTTGTCTCCACAGGTGACCTGCCACCCCTCATCCTCTCGCCATCACAGTACCACAATTATACCCAGCCCAAGGGCAATTTCATTCCTTATGCCAACGAGGAGCGGCGTGAGTACCGGTGAGAGCTGCCGCTTGCTCAAGAGCATCATCCTGCACCCCAATCTCACTCCCATACCCAGAACCACAATGGGGTGATAGGACTGGGGAGGGTAGTTCACAGTCGGCCTAGCACTGGGGCTGGCTTGGGCTTGGAGCAGAGCCTGGCCAGTACAATGCCCCATGCAGAAAGTGGCCTCCGTTCTCCCCTGGGGTGTCTCTGGGAGAGATGCCAGTCCTGACACTGGCTGTGATCATCAGCTTGGCTCATGCCAGGCCTGGGCTGAGTGGGTACCCAAGGCTGTATGGCCATGGTGCCTGTGCCCATTCAGCCACTACATATACTGAGGCTGCAGGGACTTGCCCAGAAGATGGCCAAGGTGGGATGTCCCATGTCCCATGCCTCTTGTTCCTTTTACCTGTTGCTCTCCCTGCAGCTTGAGGCTGTCTCCTGACGCCAGCCCCCAGCAGCTAGTGAACACCTTCCACCTGCCCTCTGGCATTGGGGCCACCTGCGTGCTCAAGACAGCCTTCAACAACACACTGGACCAGCCCATGCAGACCCTGAACCTCAATAGCAATGAGTCCAAGATGCTGGCGGCCAAGTACTTTGATGCTATGTGCATCGACTCCTTCACGCAGGGCCTGCCGCTCTCCAACTTCGTGCCACCACCTCCATCCCCAGCTCCTTCTGACTACCCCATCTCAGTGGATGAGGACTTGCTGCATGCTTGGAACTCCACAACCTTCTCTTCTGCTATCAAAGGTGTCATCTGCAACTGGTGCATTGGTCTGTCTGGGCTGGGGTTTCATCTCTAGACAGGGCAATGTGTCTTCCTTGCAGGAGCAGCTATAGTGGCACCTCAAAGTGCCCATCAGGTGTGGTTTGGTTTGACGATAGCAGGGCATTGCTTGGCTGCACTTCTGAATCAGGGCTGATGCTAGCATTGTAGCATTGTTCCCCATTCAGCCTCAGCAGTCCTTGTGCAGCTTACTGGGCTGATGATGCCATTGGGAGTCTTGGTACCTGGGTTGGGTACTTTGTCCCCAGCCAACAGAATGACTGCATTGCTTTCTCCAGACATACTTCATGCCCTGTTTCTGCACCATTTCTGTTCCCTATCTGCTCCCACATTTTTTCCCAGGTCCATCTATTGGCCCCTTTATATCACTGGGACACAAAGGGCCACTTAAAGACTGGGCTCTGGTCAACAGGAGCTAACACAAAGGGCAGCAGGGCGGCTCCTCCTTGCCTGCCCAGAACCTCTTGGCTGAGTGTGAGGGAGGTTGATCCATGTGCTCCTCTCATCCACTGCTGTCTCCATTTTGCCCCACGCAGCCACCACAGCCAGGGCTGGCTGGGGCCTGACTCTGCCTCCTCTACCCCACAGAGACAGTCACCTCGGCTCCTGCCCTGCCCCAGATCATCCATGAGCCTATCAAGTGCACATGCTCCATGCAGGGGACTGGTTTCTCCTGCCCCAGTGGTGTGGGAGGCCACCCCCCACAGATGAAGGTGGTAACGGGGGACATCCTGGCAGACATCACGGGGCGCAACGTCTCTGAGTACCTGCTCTACACATCGGACCGCTTCCGTCTGCACAGGCAAGAGGGAAGCTGGGAGGGCTCTGCCCTCTGCCATAGTGCAGGACTTGGGGCTGGGGCCTCTGGGAGGCCCCAGGGGTGCTGACGGGAGCCAGGAATGTGGCCCTGTTATTGAACACAGGGGACAGCAGTCACAGCTTCTTGGGGGTGCTTTGTCCCACAGGTACGGGGCACTCACCTTTGGCAATGTCCAGAAATCCATCCCAGCCTCCTTTGGGGCCAGGGCCCCTGCCATGGTGCGCAAGATCGCCGTCCGGAGAACAGCCCAGGTAGGATCAAGCTGAGCCCTAAGGTAGCCAGGAGATGGGTGGGCAGCAGCAGCCCTGGCATGGGCGAGGTAGAGAAGGGAGAAAGCAGTGCTGCCTGTACAGCTGGGCCCCTCATCCACTGCTCTCCAGCAGTGCTCTCCAGCAAGGGATCTGGTGGGGCTCTTAACCACATGGAGCACTTTGCAGAGCTCCCACCACAATGGGTCAGACCCAATGTAGTCAGCAATGGCCCGCTGTCCTCACAGCCATGAGCAGGGGGGCACCCTGTTGCCACCCCACCCCATGCCACCCTACCCCGTGCCACCCCACCCCACCCCACCCCACCCCACCCCACCCCATCCCATCCCAACCCACAGAATCACAGAATTTCTAGGTTGGAAGAGACCTCAAGATCATCGAGTCCAACCTCTAACCTAACACTAACAGTCCCCACTAAACCATATCCCTAAGCTCTACATCAAAAACCATCCAATCCCATCAAAATCCCATCAAAAACCCATCCAATCCCATCCCAACCCACACATCTGGTGTGAGCTCAGCTCTCCTGCTACCTTCCACCACTCTTCTCTGCTCCTCCAGGTCTTCTACAACAACAAGGGCTACCACAGCATGCCCACCTACCTCAATGCTCTCAACAATGCCATCCTACGAGCGAACCTGCCCAAGAGCAAAGGCAACCCTGCTGCCTATGGTGAGGGCCTGGAGGAGTTTTAAGGACAAAAGCACATCAGGAACAGCTTTAGGGCATGGTCCAACAAGGCTCTAAAGTGCACGTTCTCTCTTAGACTAACAAGGCTCTAAAGTGCCATGTTCTCTCTTGGAACAAGCAGGCTAATGCACAGTCGGGGCAGGGGGTTCACACACCTTTATGTGTGGCTTGAGATCTAAGCTAGACTGTCTGGCTGGGGCAGCACTTCTTGATGTGCTTGTCTGAAGCCAGGCTTGTCTGAAGGATGCTGTCTGCCAGCTGATGAGAGGGAGGTCTCGGCCCCAAAGCACTCTGTTGCTTCTGGACTACAGGGAGGGAAACTCCTCCTGCTGAGAACCAGGACCAGGCAGGCTGGGGCTGGGGTAACATCTTATATCCTGAGCCAGGATAGAAACACTCATATGTTTATTTTTGCTGCAGGCATCACAGTCACCAACCATCCCATGAACAAGACAAGCGCCAGCCTGTCCTTGGATTACCTGTATGTTCGGGGAGCTATTTTGAGTGAGGGTGGCCATCACGTAGCAGGGGAGGGAGCTTCCCACTGTGGTTTGCATGGGAAGGGACTGGGAGGCTGTGACATGGGAGGTCCTTGTGCCATGCCCTGTCCTGTGTGATTGTCCCACACCAGGTTGGGGAGCTGAGGGTGATGATGTCTCTGCTCTCATTTTCCTTGCAGTCTGCAAGGCACAGACGTGGTGATTGCCATCTTCATCATTGTGGCGATGTCCTTTGTGCCTGCCAGCTTTGTGGTGTTCTTGGTGGCTGAAAAGGCCACTAAGGCCAAACACCTGCAGTTTGTGAGTGGCTGTGACCCTGTCATCTACTGGTTGGCCAACTACGTGTGGGATATGGTGAGCAGTGCATGTGGCCTCACCAACTAAGCCCCCAGGGCTGAGTGGGCAGGCAGTTAGAGAAGTTTCTGTCTTCTGCAGTTGAACTACCTGGTACCGGCCACGTGCTGTATCATTATCCTTTTCGTGTTTGACCTCCCGGCATACACCTCTCCCACCAACTTCCCAGCCGTCCTCTCACTCTTTCTGCTGTATGGGTACGTTGGTCAGATGGGGTGAGCAAGGGAGGGGGTGAAGTCAGGATGCACCAGTGGGTCCTTCTGATGCCCCATCTGCACCGTGGCTAAGCAGGCAGGATCTAGCCCAGATCTTTCTGTTCCCCTGTCTTTCTGTTCTGTGGCTCCTGTAGCTAGTGGGCCGTGAACCCTGGGGTGGGGGGACCCCAGGAAGGATGGGGCTGGGAGATGGGCAAACCCAGGGCTCTCCAGTGGGTGCTACAGTCCTAACATGCTCATATGCACTCCTGTTGCTTGCCTCCCCAGCTGGTCCATCACCCCCATCATGTACCCTGCCTCCTTCTGGTTTGAGGTGCCCAGCTCTGCCTACGTCTTCCTCATCGTCATCAACCTCTTCATTGGCATCACTGCCACTGTCGCCACGTTTCTGCTGCAGCTCTTTGAGCATGACAAGGTACAGGGTTCACATATCTGGCTGGGGCCACCAGAAAGGGAGAAGATGCCTCCCTCAGCTTGAGAGGGGAGATGCCTCTGGCATCTAGTGCAAGGAGCCATCACACTGTGACAAAACCTGTGGCTCCCTGTGGCAGGTGGTGGTGCCTGCTTGCTGCCAGGGTGGTGACAGCGATTGGGTCCTGAGACAGCTCAGGCTGAGGTCTCTTCTACAAACTCCTGCTCACAGCAGGGTCAGCTATGAGGTCTGGCTGTGCTGCATATTGGTGGTGATCCTGGTCCTACTGTGTACTCACAGTCCTCACAGGTGTTTCCAATAGTCATGTTCTCTTTGTCCATCTCCACAGGATTTGAAGGTGGTGAACAGCTACCTGAAGAGCTGCTTCCTTGTATTCCCTAACTACAACCTGGGCCATGGCTTGATGGAGATGGCTTACAATGAATACATAAATGAGTACTACGCCAAGATTGGTATGGCCTCTTCCTCCCTCCCTCCCTTACTCCAGGGCAGGTTGGGCCAGGGGTGGATCACTGTGCCAGCATATCCCCTCCAACCACCCTGTGGGGCTCAACCAGGGCCCAGATCAACCTGGAGTAAAAATCCAGGGGATGTGAGCTAGAGGGACCCAGGAAGAGACACAGTTGAGGGTCAGGCATGTTGTGGTACCTGTGATGCGGAGCATGGTTCCTTGGGCCATCTCAAATATCAGCCCCACAGAAAGTGGACGTAGTGAGCCCTGGCATAATTGTGCATTTCTGTTGCCATCACACGCTGCCCATGGTGGGGCCACGGTGTGGATGTGCAGTGATACGAGGGATGGGAACTGCAAGGGCTTTTTTGTTCTAGATGTGGTTTCTTCCTTGCAGGGCTGCATTGCCCATCCAAAATGACCCTTTTGCCAATTGCAGCTTCAACTTGGACTCAAAATATTCTTGCTTCTCTCTACTTTTCAGCAGCTTCTGTATCTAACTTGGGTGCTCCTGGCATCACGGGGGGTGTTTAGGAGCAGAATCTGACATATCTATCCAGTATGCATTCTTAGTTGGGTCAATCCTACCCACTGAGGTTGAAAAGTTGCAAGATGATTTCAACAACAAATACATTGTGAATGGAAAGCCTTGTTGTAACCAGCCCTGGTGCCAGCAACACCAACAAGCCCAGGCAGCTGTGGCAGCAGGCACAGAAGGCAGGGAAGGGGACACTGGAGCTAGACAGTGTCATCTTGTAATAGGCCAGCTTAAGTTGTACAGCCACCAAAGGTGGTGGTGAGATAAAGGCTGCTGCTACCTGGCTGTTTTGCTGCTGAGCCTCTGACCAAGAACATAGCCTGTGTTATCTCCATTTTGAGTGTTTCTTCCTTGTGTGGGTGGGGTTAAAATCAGCCTTCTGGACTGGGAAAACCATTATTGTTTTCACCAGGGTGCCATGGTAGGGAGTGAACACACAGGGTGGGAGTGTTTGTGCGTCCAGTAATGTTGCCATGTGGTTGCATCCAGGGCTGGCCTCCATGGGCAGGGCTGCCACATGCTGTCAAGGGGGCTATGAGGTCATTTCAAGGCCACAGAGTAGAAAATTGTGGGAACCTGGTTGCTGCAGTAGTTCCCACTGTAAAAATTTGCTGCTGTTTCCAGAGGTCATTTTTAGATTTTGTGAGGCAAGGCTGCCTCCTTGGTGGTTGGATTGGTGTTCCCATCCCCTGGAGAGGCACTGTTGCACTGGGGCCATGGGTACAGCCATGCAGGTGGCCACATGGGCTGGATGTCCTCCTGGGACGGTGTCCCCACAGCTGCTCTGTTCTCTTCATCCCACTCAGGGCAGTTTGATAAAATGAAATCGCCTTTTGAATGGGACATTGTGACGCGTGGGCTTGTTGCCATGACAATCGAAGGCTTCGTCGGCTTCTTCATCACCATCATGTGCCAATACAACTTCTTCCGGAAGCCCCAGTGAGTGTGGCTGGGAGTGTGGGGCCAAGCAGGCAATGCCCAGCTGAGAGCTGCCTCTGGGTGTTTCTAGCAGAGCACAGCAAACCAGGGCAGAGCCTTCCCAGATCTAAATGGGGCAAAGTTTTTCTTTGGGACCCCTTAGCTCAGGGCTGCCTTTCCAGCAGGCACAGAGCTGGGGAGGCCGTCTGCTCCTGGCCTCTGCCTCCTGTGGGGGCACAGGATGGCAGCTTGCTTGGCCTCTGCTCACACCCATCTCCACCCTGCCCCTTGCACCCTCCTGCAGGCGGCTCCCTGTCTCCACCAAGCCCATTGAAGACGACATTGATGTAGCCAATGAGCGGCACCGTGTCCTGCGCGGGGATGCTGACAATGACATGCTGAAGATTGAAAATCTCACCAAGGTACAGCAACCCCAGCCTGCCCTGGCCTTGCAGGCATGGGAGATGCTCTGGGGTACCCGAGGGATGTTGGCTGGGTCAGGGTGCCTGGGCAGCGTGCTGAGCACCCCTGCCCTGCTCTGTCAGGTGTACAAGTCCCGCAAGATTGGGCGCATCCTGGCCGTGGATCGGCTGTGTGTGGGCGTGCGGCCTGGGGAGTGCTTTGGGCTGCTGGGTGTCAATGGTGCAGGAAAGACAACTACCTTCAAGATGCTGACAGGGGATGAGAGCACCACAGGAGGAGAGGCCTTCGTTAATGGGCACAGGTACGATAACACAGCCCGACTAGATGGGATGGGGTCTGCTTTGGGGTCTCCCAGGAGAAAGAAGCCTGAGTGGGACTCTGCAGCCCTATGTCCTGCTGGGCTGACCCTTGTCTGTGGTGTGGCAAGTGACCCTGGCTCTTAGCCAGGGCTGCCGGTTGCGGTTTACTTGGTATAAGATGCTGCAATATAAAGGCGTGTGAAAGGAGGATGAGCAGTGGATATTCTCAGAAGGGAAAATTGTGTGTCGGCAGACAGTAATTCCTTCTCCCTGTCACCCCTCTGTCCTTGCTGCAGCATCCTGAAGGAGCTCCTGCAGGTCCAGCAGAGCTTGGGCTACTGCCCCCAGTTCGATGCGCTCTTTGACGAGCTGACAGCCCAGGAGCACCTGGAGCTCTACACCCGCCTGCGTGGCATCCCGTGGAAGGACGAGGAGCGGGTAGGGCTTTGGTAGGGCATGTGAGGGCTAGTGCTGTGCCATGGGCTGCTCTGGGAACAGAATTTCACCAGCCACTGGTGGGGATCTGAGCAGGTACTGCTGCCCTCATGACTCTGTCTGTTGCGGCCCAAGGGCAGTGCTGCTCCAGCAGTGTGCCCATCACTGGGCCAGGGTTGGGCACAGGTGCTTGCAGGCCCACCGACACACAGGGCTGTGCAAGGGGCTGTCATGGGGTTCCTCTGCCCAGCACATCGCTTGGCAGCTGGTCCATGCTGTGGGGCCTGGCTGCTTGCAAATTGCATGCTGCCAGCTCTGCATGTTCCATGACCAGGGGCATTTGGAGCCCTGGCAGGGTGACCACAGCCCTCTGCACCTTGCAGGTAGTCAAGTGGGCACTGAAGAAGCTCGAGCTGACCAAATATGCTGACAAGCCTGCCAGCACCTACAGTGGAGGCAACAAGAGGAAGCTGTCCACAGCCATCGCATTGATTGGATACCCAGCATTCATCTTCCTGGTGCGCCCCGGGCCACCCCAGCACCTTGTGATGTGGGGTCCTTGACCCACCCCCATCACTAACCTGTTCTCCCTCTCAGTCCCATATCCCTGGGGCTGGACCCAGGCTAGTGTGCAGCCGTCCTGGGTGAAACAGGGCCCTGGGTGAAAGCTATCTGCCACTGGCTCCACCACAAGAGTTCCAAGGGGCAGGGAAGCAGAGCAGTGTCCATGCGATGGGAAGGCAGGGAGTGACGGGGTCCCCCCAGGAACTGCCTTGTCTGAGCATGCCATCTGTCCCACAGGATGAGCCAACGACGGGGATGGATCCCAAGGCACGGCGCTTCCTATGGAACCTAATCCTGGATGTCATCAAAACTGGCCGCTCCGTGGTGCTCACGTCCCACAGGTCTGAGGGGCTTTGGGCTACATCCATGACACCTCCAGGCACCTCATGCACTGTGTGGGCAGGTGGTGGGTGGAAGTGGGGCTCTTTGGACTCCAGGGGACAGTGTATGGCAAAGGACAAAGGGAGAGAGCCCAGGACACCTTCTTGCTGTCCCCCATCACTGGTGTTGGTGCAATGGGGTGAAGGCCTGAGGAATTTGGCTCCACTTATGCCCAGCCTGCAGCCCCTTGCAGATAGACATTGCACCCTCTGCCCATGCTGTATGGCCTCTAGCCACCCAGCTCAAGCCTGTCCTGTCTCCCCAGCATGGAAGAATGTGAGGCGCTCTGTACCCGCCTGGCCATCATGGTGAATGGGCGGCTCAAATGTCTCGGCAGCATCCAGCACCTGAAAAACAGGTAAGAACCTAGTGAGGGGTCCAGCATCCTGTGTGTGCCACATGCCAGGAGGTGCTGGTTCCCGCATGGCAGGGAGTATGGCTGGTTTCTTCATGGCATCTGCATCAAAATTTCAACCCTTTGTGTGGTTGCTGCTTTAGAGGGTGGGCATGTGGATCAGGGCAGCCTGGGCTGGCACCTGACTGTTGTGGTGGGTGCACTGGCAGCCTGGCGAGTATCATCCCCAGCAGGCAGGTTTCCATGGGATCAGTCCTTCCCCACAGAGGTGCAGGTGGGGAGGTAGGGTCTCACGGGGTCCCTCATGCCTGTTCAGGTTTGGAGATGGCTACATGATCACAGTGCGCACAAAGTCCAGCCTCAACGTCAAGGAGGTGGTGAGGTTCTTCAACCGCAACTTTCCTGAGGCCATCCTCAAGGTGAGATCCCAGTGGTGGCAGTGCAATCCCTGCCAGCCCATGTGTCATGGTGGAAAGCAGCCTTTGTCCCTCAAGGGGCTGTCCCTTCCATGGGATCCCCCTGTGGGGTGATGGAATGGGGTTTGGGGTGTGACCTCAGTGCCCTTTGCAGGAGCGGCACCACACTAAAGCCCAGTACCAGCTCAAGTCAGACCAGATCTCACTGGCACAGGTCTTCAGCAAGATGGAGCAGGTGGTGGATGTGCTGGGCATTGAAGACTACTCTGTCAGCCAGACTACGCTGGACAATGTGAGGCCTGGGATGGAGTGAGCAGCTGGGTGCTCATGCCCAGGGAGGGTGACTGTGCCCAGGGAGGGTGACTGTGCCCAAGTGCCTGCAAAAGCCTCTTTCAGGACAAGAGCAGCAAGTGCTAGGCCAGGAACATGGGGGCATGCAGAGGCAGGGATGTACTCATGGCTCATCTCCGGTGGCAGAAATGTCAGGCTAGGGGCAGCCTGGGGCAGGGTTCTGTGCCATGTCTCTTGCAGCCTCTCACCCTTTTCCTGCCAGGTGTTTGTGAATTTTGCCAAGAAGCAAAGCGACAACCTGGAACAGCAGGAGACAAGCCCTAGCTGTGCAATGCAGTCACCCTTGGAGCGTGTGCTGAGCCTGCTGCGCCCACGGGCCACCCCCACAGAGCTGCAGGCCCTGGTGGTGGAGGAGCAGGAGGACCTGGAAACTGATGATGAAGGCCTCATCAGCTTCGAGGAGGAGAGGGTGAGAGGCGGTCCCAGGATCTCAGTGACCGGGGTCCCAGCTATGTCTATCATGGAGCATTGGGGCCAAGCCCTGGCATTGCACTAGGTGCTGCAGCCTCATCCTGGGGAAGTGGGACCCTTTGGGGCAGGGGCCAGGCAGGAGGTTGCTGTGTGGGAAGGAAGGCTGTGGGGGCTTCCCAATGTCCACAACAGGTCCTGGCCCCCACAGTGCCTCAGAGCTCGGTGTGCTGGGCAGAGCTGGCAGTCCCTTGCCTGGCCCCGGCCCCTGAGCCCTGCTGTCCTTGTGTCCGCAGGCTCAGCTCTCATTCAACACGGACACGCTGTGCTGAGACACTGAGGGGGGGGAGCCACATCCCCTGGCTGTGAAGCCACCAAATACTTTTTGCCTCTCCTCTCCCTTCGTCCCTGTTGAGTGGACACAGTCGGCATGGGGATGCGGGGGATTGCCCCCACATGCCCAGGGGGTCAAGCCCTGCTGCTTGAAAGGACACAGTGGGTGCGGTACCAGCCTGGATGGACTCTGAACCAATGGCCACCAGCCGGCCTTTGTCCCCTGCAGCTCTGGGGCAACTCCTCACGATACCAGCAGGGGTTGCCATCCTTGCCAGCTTGCCCAGCTGGTGCGTGCCACGGACGGAGACTGTGAACAGAAGGACACTACATTGCAACAGTGCTGCCAGCCCTGTGTGTCCCATGCTGGTAGGGAAGAGGCCTATGAGAGTGGTGCCTTTGGACACCCACTTTTGCACCCACCCCAGGGAATCCTGGCCATGGGGATACCCATCACCACCCCAGGCCTGGCCCTGGCATGGCCAGAGGAAGGACTGCTGCTTTTTCTTTGTTTCCATCACCTGCTGGGCTTGGCACTTGCTCATGGCATCACGGGACTCGTTGGCCCAGCACTGCAAAGGCAGGAGCTCCAGTGCTTCACCCTTGTTTGATTTCTGTTGCCAGCGCTGCTGACAGAACATCACTTGCAACCTCAAGCCTGCTGGAGACAGGGATTCAGCCCTGCTGGTGCTTCTGCCAGCTGAGGGGTTTGGCCCTGCCAGCTTGCAACCTTGTCCAGGGCTGCCTCTGCCAGGTGCCAGTGCTTGCCCTGGCTCTGCCAAGCCTTTTCCTTGCTTGCTCTGGGCACTCAGTGCCATTCCTGGGGCAGGGCACTGGTGCCCATGCAGAGAGGCACATGGTGGGGCACAGAGGTATTTCACAGGGTATTTCACATGCTGGCACCGTCTGTTTTTCCACTCTGCCCCCAACCATGTCCCAGAGCCCCTCACCCTGCCCTCCTGCCTGCCATCACACTGCTTCTCTCAGTGAGCATTAGGCACAGGGCATCGCTGCAACTGTGCCACCTTTCTGCTGTCACCCATCCTTTTCTCCCTTGCCCTAGCACTCATTGCTCAGAGTCTGGCCCAGTGTGGGAGCTACTTGTACTGGATTGTTATTGTTGGTTCACTGATGGCACTGGGAGAGGGGACTGCTGCACCCCAGTATGGCTTTTGAGTCTGGGGAAGGGGAGGTGGCCTCAAGGTGTGAGGACAAGGCAGCCTGACTCTGCACTGGTTCAGCCTGGCAGAGGTACCTGGAGTGTTGGGGAGGGAAGGATTGAGGCCAGCATCTGTGGCCCTGCGTGTCACCTGGGGCAGGCAGCAGGCACCCCTCAGGTGGCAGTGCCCCTCCTTTCTGCAGAGGGTCTTGCCACCGCGTCACCCATGGGGGCAGTGCCCAGCCCACTGTGACACCCCCAGCCCACTGCTTTTCAGCATCCCACAGCTGTGCCAAAGCAGGGGTGACCTCCAGGCTCATGATGCTAACCCTGACCACCCACCCTATGCCCTGGGACGTCTGCAGCACCCTGGTGTGTCCATCCAGAGCTGCCATACTGCACAGTGCGACCATTCATGGCTGCCTCCATCCTGGAGGTCTTGCTGGCCTTTCCAGTCTCCCTGGCACAGGTGTAGGCTCAGCCCTGGGCCCCGTAGACCCAGGTGCCACCTTGCCCTCTGCTGTGCCCATGCCTCTCCCAGGGCTCACCACTCCTGTATGCCACCTCCTATAGATTGTGATACAATATACAGTATTTTCAATAGGGGAAAAATTGGGGGGAGATAAGCTCTATTTTCAGATTTTTCAGACCATATATTTTTTATGGCATACTGGAAACTGGCTGGTCCCTGGGTGGTGCAGATGGTGCAGACAGTGCGCCACACTGTGCTGGGTGGGTGCTGGGGTACAAGCAAAGTCCAGGCTAGCTCTCAGTCTCTGCTGCCATGGAGAGATAGTGTCACCTGCAGGCTTTCAGGTGTCACCTTGGAGGTGGCACAGATCAGCGCCCTCTGGGCACCCAAGGGGGGGGGCATGGTGCCCTACACTACTGCAGTGGCCAGCTCTGGCCAGGCAGGGCTTCATCCTCACCCCACACTTGTCCTGCTGCTGTGCCTCTTGGGGCTCCTCAGACAAGGAGAACCCGCCAGTGCTCCCATCAGCAGATCTGTGCCCACCTGGTGCCGTGCCACTGTACTACTGTCCTTGGATGGTCAATATAGAAGCTTTTGTGCCCCTAGCACAATGTGTCCAGGGCACACTTAGCAGCCTGGGTGGCTGTAGTGGCCTCCCCATCCTAGGTGCAAGGCTGCCCTTGACCCTGGAGCACCCTGAGGGTGGTTGCACAGACTGGTGCCCCATGGCAGCGAGGCTGGAGTGGCGCAGCATTGCCCGAGGTGGAGGTGACTGCTGCCTTAACATTATTTGCTTTATTGAGTTTGGCCCTGCTTCCCACCTTGCCTCCCTCCACACATCCTCAGATGCCAGCACCTGTGCCATGCACAGCCCCAAGTGTGGGGCACCCCGATGGGTGGAGATGCTCTGGAGAAGCCTGTACATTGCTAGCAAAAGATGAAATGTGAAAATAATGATTGTTTTAAATAAAAAATAACAACTGAAGCCAGCAAGGTTGTGTGGTATCTGGAAGGAAGTGGGCAGGAGCTCAGGGCTGCCAGGGCTGCGGTGCCTGGGGAGGGATCTGGCTGGGGAATGGCAGAAGAGGGACTTCATAGTGCCCCAGGAGGGGTGCAAGAGCCTGGTGTGGGTAAACGGAGCTGGACACAATGCAGGGCGATACCCAGTACATGGCATTGTCCAGGGCTGGTGGTGGGGCTGGCTGGGGGTGCTGGCAGACACAAAGCCCCATGAGATGCAGCCGCCCCAGGTGCTGAGCAGGAGCAGCTGCAGCTGGTGATGCTGTGAGCTGCCCTTGTTGGTCCCAGGCCAGCAGCAGCCGTGGCAGCCAGGGCCCCATGGCAGGGCGTCCCCAGCCATGCCATGGGGCCAGGCGTGGGTGGGAGCGGGTGCACCCCAGGGAGGAATGTGGGCTGGGAGGGGCTGCAGCTCTAGCACAGGCACTTGCAGCACAGTCACCAGTCAACCAGCAGCCACCACCCAGCATGGCTGAGAAACCCCAAATCCAGCTCTTCGTCAAGGTGAGTGGAGGTTGTTTGGAGGTTGCGATGATAGGGACTGGGCAAGGACGCTTCTGGCTGCTACCCCTGGCAGTACCCTGGGCTGGAGTGGTCCAGCTACCCCTGCGCACCCCACTGTCCATCTGCGGGTTCCCAGGCAGGTAGCGGGCAGCTTGGCATCTTCTCCAGCATGCTGTGCTGCTGCCTGTCCTACAGGCATAGGTGCTCAGCAAGGGCTACTGGACTGGGGTATCACATTCCCTCTCCCACCCTCCACTACAGGCACCCTTCGTGTGTGTGTGTGTGTGTGTGTGTGTGTGCGTCTGTGTGTGTCTGTGTGTGTGTGTGTCTGTGTGTGCGTGTCTGTGTCTGTGTGTGTGTGTCTGTGTTTGTGTGTCTGTGTGTGCGTGTCTGTGTCTGTGTGTGTGTCTGTGTGTGAAGAGGGGACCCCTGCACACCAGCCCAGCCACTGCAGTGCCTTGATGCCTGCACCTGCACCTCCTGGGCCCTTCCTAGCCACTGCCTGGCTAGGGCAGTTTGTCCAGCTGTACAGAGCAGGACTTGGCCTGCCTGGGGGCACACCTGGAGGGTGACAGGGCCAACAGCATTGCCATCAACCTCCTACGGCCACCACAAAGCCCATCTTGCTGGGCTGTCCCCTGCCACAGCCAGGTGCAATGCTGGTGGCTGTGCCAAACCCCTGCCACCCAGCACTGCGGGCCACCACCTGCTGTGCCACGCAGGCTGCTCTGGGGTGGGGCACAGAGGCCCCATGAGCAGGCAGAGGCCAGGGACTGGCGCTGTGCCCAGCATAACAGGTCCTAGAGGCTGCCTGTATTGCTTGCTGGCCCACAGTCAACCAAGGCCCCAGCCCACACCCACTGCCGGAGTGTGGGGCTGAGGCAGCTGAGCTCTCTATCTTTGCCCGCAGGCAAGCGAGGACGGGGAGAGCATGGGCCACTGCCCCTTCTGCCAGCGGCTCTTCATGGTGCTGCTGCTCAAAGGGGTGCCCTTTACCCTCACCACTGTGGATGTGAAGAGGTGAGCGGCACCCCGTGATACCCACACACTGGTCTGAGGGGTGTAGGGAGGTCCCCACCACCTTGGGAAGAGGCATGAAGGGTAAATTCTGTTTTATCCCCCTGGCTGCCCACCACTGCTCTGAGGGAGGGTGGTGGGCATTTTCCAAGGTAGAGCTGCCACGGGCACACACTGGGGCAGGAGCAGCCCTGGGGGAACCATGTAATCATTTTGCCCTGGACACGCACACAACACAGTGCCCTGCAAAGCTCTGGGCAATGCAGGCATCAGCAACCATCTCTGTCTCCTGCAGGGCACTGGACGTGCTGAAAGACTTTGCACCAGGTGCCCAGCTGCCCGTTCTGCTCTACAACGGAGACCCCAAGACCGACACTGTCAACATCGAGGACTTTCTGGAGGACAGGCTGGCCCCCCCCCATGTCAGTGTCCAGCACTGCCCCAGAAAGGGGAAGTGGCTAAAGAGTGGTGGGAGATGCTGAGAAAGGGGCAGGGGGCAGGTACCACCTGGGCCTGCCAGCCTCTGCCTCCTTCCCTAGCTGTGCTCACATCCCCACAGGTTCCCCAGCCTGGTCCCACAGTACAAGGAATCAAGGTTGGCTGGAAATGACATCTTCCACAAGTTCTCCACCTTCATCAAGAACCCAGTGCCTGCCCAGGATGAGGGTGAGGAAGTGGGGGGTCCATTTGTGCTGTGCCACACTGGGGAACCCCAGGCAGGCCATCAGGTGCTCAGTCCCCTGAGGCTGGCGAGCCCTTCCCTGCCCAGGGCCACTGCATGCATCCCTCAGCATGGTACCCCCAGCCTGTCCCTCCCAGCGTGGTTCAGCATGGCTTAGCCAGGGCACCCTTGGCAGAGCAGGGACCAACCTGGGCCAGGCAAGAACAGTGCAGGCACCAGGGCAGGCTGGCGGGAAGCTATGTGTCAGGGAGGGCTCGGCAAAGCTGCTGGTCCCATGCCTGCAGCGGAGTGCTGCCCTGACCCAGTGTGCTACTGCCCACCCTGCAGCACTGCAGCGAAGCCTGCTGAGGGCCCTGCTGAAACTGGATGAGTACCTGAGTGCCCCCCTGGAGTATGAGCTGGCCCATGAGCCCCACCTTCAGACCTCCCAGCGCCGCTTCCTCGACGGGGACCAACTCACGTTAGCTGACTGCAACCTGCTGCCCAAGCTCAACATCGTGCAGGTGAGCACAGGCATCTCCATGCCATGACCTTCCCCTTGCCCTGACTTCTCTGTACTGCCTGCCCCATGCCCTCACCTCCTCCTGGGTGCCAGCCCATCAGGTTGCCAGCCTGCAACAATTCTCTGCCCCTATGCCCACCCCTGTGTTCCCTCCTCTCCCCCATTCACCATGCCCCCCAGGTGCCTGCCTGGTACTCCCCTCCCCATGACCCCTGCACAGCTTGGTGCCTTCCCGAAGACTTCACTCCCCTCTGCATCCCCCACCAGGTGCCACCTTTCCATCCTGTGCACTGCCACAGATGTCCCCTCATGCTATGTCAGCCACGTGACTGTGAATGCCACTACCTACCAGCCACAAAACCTTCCTTGGCACATCACAGGCACATAGGGCTGGGCAAGAGCTCATGCTGTTTCTGCCTGCAGATTGTCTGCCAGCATTATCGCCACTTTGGAATCCCCAAGGACCTGCGGGGTGTGTGGCGCTACCTTAACAACGCCAGCGAAACCAAGGAGTTCAAATACACCTGCCCCAACAGTGAGGAGATAGTTCAGGCCTATCGCTCCGTGGTCCGGTCTCCGTAGTGAGCCGGGCAAACACCCAGGTGGGCACAGGGATGGGGCCAGGCAGCAGGCCAGTGCCTGCCCCTGTCCCACTGCCATCACCACTGTCCTGCCTGAATTGCACTCGGGAGGGCAGAGAGCA
This sequence comes from Oxyura jamaicensis, assembly GCF_011077185.1. Taxonomy (NCBI): domain Eukaryota; kingdom Metazoa; phylum Chordata; class Aves; order Anseriformes; family Anatidae; genus Oxyura; species Oxyura jamaicensis. Next base: position 236,630 of record NC_048909.1, on the reverse strand, counting down.
TGAGCTGCATCCCTGGTACCCAAATTTCCCCAAGCTGGCACCCTTGCTTGCCTGAGGTGCTATCAGCAAGCTGCCTTGCACCAAACCTGCAAATGCATTCTCGCTTCTTGTGTCACCCTCCCTGCCTGGCCAGGACACTCTTGACCTACCCTATGATCCCTCAAGCACAAGGATGGGTGCAAAGGTACAGCCATGGGCACCACTTGTAACAGAGCTGGGCAACGCTGAGGGTAATAGCAGGAGCCGAGCCTCAGTTTGGGGAGGAAAAAGTCTGCCTAGGGCAGAGAGCCCAGAGCAGAGAGGGTATCCCTGCAGCCTCCCTCAGAGGCACACTGTGCCACCAGCCAGGTGAGGGACTCAAGACATGGCTGTGCCAGGACAGCTGGCACCACCTGATGCCTGCGAAGAGCAGCACATGGTGAGGGGAACTGGCACAGCCATGGCAAAACCCTGGGAATGGAGCTGTGGGAATGCTATTGGTGGTGCTGATGACCTTGCCCTCTGTCCCCATTGCCCTGTGCGAGGGGAGCAGAGGGCACTGTCCCTCCAGGACCCGCTCCTTGGAAGCTCTCTGGAGAAGATTTGGGACAGGGATGGGGATGAAGTGGGGAAAGTCCAAGCCATGTATCAGAGCACCTGATAATCAATAAAGGCTTTGCAAGCAAGATAACTGTGTCTGGAGTGACTGGCCCCAATAGCTCTCCTCCCACACATGACTTTGCACAGGCCACCAAGTCTAGCAAGGGCTGGGCCCACACTTCCAGCTCTCCAGGGGGCTGGAGAAGCTCTTAACCAGTCACCCACCAGCCCATTAGCACAAAACTGTCAAGAAAGCGAACTCTCTGACCTCTTGAACCCTCAGATTCAGTTGAAACTGGCCACATGGCTCCAGAGCAATGGAAGGGCAAAAAGGAATGACACACACACACTGTCACTCTGGACAAGCCCCCAGAGACCAGCTGGCTAAAAACAGCTTTACTGGCAATAACTTAAGCACAGGCAATCTTTAAAAAAAATCTTTCAAAGTTATTTAAAAAAAAACACACCAATTAATGGCAAGTGGAGTAAAGGGGTGGCCCTTTCAGCAGGGAGAAGCTGCAGGGAAAAAAGCCACCGCTTTGTCACCCCTGCCCTGTCTAACCCCCCTCCCCCTAAGGCCCTGCTACAGCACTAGCTGAGGATCTGCTGCCCCCTCAGGCCTGCCAGGCACTGCCTCCAGGTCTCTGGGTCCTGCTTGCCCCATCCATCTCCTTTATTGACCATGAGCCACACCTGCAGCAAGGAGCTTGGCAGGGCCAGGGGGCAATAAAACCTCTATCAGCCACACATGGTTGAAAATGCTGTCATTGGGGTTGACAGGACAGCACAGGTCATGAGTCTTCAAAGTCCACTCCAGATGGTGCCTTCTTGCTAGAAGGGGATGGAAGGACAGTCACAGGCCAGCCCAGAGCTCACTGGTGTCCACTGGACCTCAAGTCCCAGCACTGGGACTTACCTTTTGAAACCAGGATTAATGAGAGACTCTCCTGGGATCTTCCGCTTTGCTGACAAAGCTGAGCCAGCACCCCTGTTCTTCCTGGGGCTGGGGTCTGCCTCAGTCAGAGACAGGAAGGATAGGGAAAGCGAATGTCAGCTGGTTGCTTTAGCAACCCTGCAAGTCCCTCTGTGCGCAGGGTGTGCCTCCAGCAGCCATGGATGGTGAGGGGTCATGCTTGGTCTCCTCTGTGAAAGCTTCAGGGACCCATAGAACTGCCATGTGAAGCCTGAAGCAGTAAAGCCTGACCTTCTCCTGGAGGCTGGCAAGCAACCATGCTTGGTGATACTAGGCATTTGACCTCAGCACAGTGCACCTCAAGAGCTACCATGCTGAACCCTGGCCCCTCCTGTGCTGGGAAGGGCACTAAGAGCAGGGTGTTTGACAGCAGCCAAAGCAGAGGGGGCTCAGAGTTTCCTGGAGAGTACACAGGACACAGGAGCCAGCAGCTTCCTGGGGAAGAGAAGTCAAACAAGCAACACAACCCATGGCAACTGCCTACCTGGCAGGAAGAGCTGCTGGCTCTGGGCAGCATTCTTCTCAGGGCTGCAGGAAGACTCCAGTGTGCCCATCACTGCAGAGGCAGGAACAAGAATCAGATTATGTGCCAATGTATCCCGGGCTTCCCCAGCAAGTTCCCTCCCTCCACAGCCCACAACCAAACCTAGCAACATTATCTTTCTAGCCACTTCCATCTAGGGTGCTGCTACCCCAAGACCTTCACAGAATGGTTGGGGTTGGAAGGGAGAGCTGGAGATCATTTAGTCCAACCTCCCTGACAAGCAGGGTCACCTACAGCATGTTGCACAGGATCACATCCAGTAAGGTTTTGAATATCTCCAGAGATGGAGACTCCACAGCCTCTCTGAGCAGCCTGTTCCAATGCTCTGTCACCCTCACGGTAAAGGGAACTTGCCTCTGTAAGGCAATGATGTTGTGGTGTCAGCCATTATGGCAAGGTTATGCTCCTGCACACTGTCACAATGCTGCTTTTAGTCCCACACAGGATCTCTTCTGCCCAAGATGGTCAGGGAAGGCCCTGGCCAGCTTTGGGAACAGGTCAGCCCAAGCAGGAAGACGAAAGTAGCACCTCTGCTGCCCTGCCCACACATTTGCATCTCTCCTGGCCAATCTAGCCAGAGCTCAAGAGGAGATGTCATGTGGGATGAGACTGAAAACATAGCCTCCTAAAAATGCCATTTTACTTAGTTCTCTGAACCAGCCCACTTGGGGGAACCCTAGGTGGGAGAGAGACAATACCATGACAATGGATGGAAGCTGATCTCCTTTCTCCCTTTGCCCTGTTCCACAACCACACACAGACCTTTGAGATGTTCTTCTAGGTTCTTGATGCAAGTCACCAAGCCAAACATCAGCGCTTGGAGCTGGGTCCTCGCCTCTGCAACAGGAAGCTTGCAGAGATGAAGGGTGGTGTGCCCAGCCTCCCCTTGCAGCTGCAGCGTGGCCCTGCCATCCTGCAGGCTCAGGGAGACGGCCCCACGCTGCAGGGCTTCCCTGCGCGGGCAAGAGCCCGGGGTGAGGCGGGTGCTCAGGGCCCTGCGGCAAAGGGCCCCGGCTCCCCGCCGAGCACCCACCTGAGGTTCGCGACGCCGTCCTCCGGCAGGCACGTCCCGCCCTGCGGCGCCTGAGGGGAGAGGGCACCTCCTGCGGCGCGGCCAGGGCCCCCGCCGCCCCGGCCCGGCCCGCCGCCCCGGCCCTCCCCGTGGCCCCCAGCCCCGCTACGTACGCGGCCCTGCGGCGGGCGGGCGCCGAGCTCCCCGGCCCAGACCTCCAGCGCGTCGGTCACACTACGGGGGGACAGCGACTCAGGCTGTGCTTGAGCCACCCCGGCCCGGTCCGCTCCCCCGCCTGGCGCTGCACTCACTAGACGGTGCCGGCTGAGCCGGGGCCGGCCGCGGGGCAGCAGTAGCAGAGGTACCGGCCTGCCCCGTCCCGCAGAACGCAAAAAGGGCCTGGCGGCTCCGCCATGGTGGCAGCGCGGAAGGGGCGGGTCGGCCCCCTGGCCCCGCACGGGCGGCGAGGGAGGCGCTGCGCGCCCGGGCGGCCCCGCCATGGTGAACCTGGGACTGCGGCGGGTGGAGGAGAGCGTGGCCGCCAAGCACCCGGTAGGCGCCGCCGCCGGCCCTCCCTGGCGGGGCTGGGGGGCCGCGAGCCGGGGACTGGGCGGGGGCCCGGGCCGGTGCCCTGACGGTGTCTTCTCAGGCGCTGCGGCAGTACGCGGCGTGCCAGTCCCACGCCTTCGTGAAGGGCATCGGCGCCTTCCTGGCAGGTACGGCTGGGGCGGGCGGGCGGAGTGCCGGGCAGGGGAGGCCCCAGCACTCGGCCCCCACCGGCGGGTGGCCTTGGCTGGTAACTGCTCGCGGTCCCTGGGCTTTGGCAGGCAGCGGAGCCGCTTTTGCCGTGCAGAAGCTGGTGAACAAGAAGCTGCCGTACACCCTCCAGTGGAACCTGTTGCTGTCCGTGGGTGAGTGTCCTGATCCTCCTTGCCCTGCCTAGCGCCTGCTGCCTGGATGTGGCTGCGGGCTCGGCTGTGAGCAGGCTGGCAGTGCTGGGCCCTGCAGGGACTGCAGCCTCGGCTCGCAGGGGCAGGGCCGCGTTTGCAGATGGAACGACAGTTTGCCCTTAATGTGGGGAGTGTTGTGCCCTGACTCGTTCCAACCCTCTGCTCCCCAAGCTCCTCGAGAGTGCCTGGGAAGCTCAGGGACTGCCTGCAAACACTCTTGTTACTAGTGCTTTCTGGAAGCTGCCTGCATGTTGGTCTCTTCAGCTGCAGGATCCCTTGCCAGCTATATGGTGACCAAAGCAGAGACACAGAAATGCTCTGACTTCTGGATTTACCTGGAGACGGGCAAGTCCCCACAGGAGCATACCATGGCCGATGGGATGTCTCAACCTACAGGTATATTTCATGTCTCCTTGTTGCTTTACCTGGGCTTGTCTTGCCTGCTGCAGCTCTTTGCTGTTCCTGCTTTGCTTCTAAGCTGGTGACTATTTGTATCTTTCTTAGAATCCCTGCTAAAGTCCCTCAGAGGCACCCTGCAGTTAAGGGACTCTTATCTTATGTGACAGGAGCAGTCCTCTGGGGTAGCAGCAGTGCTAGGGCAGCCAGAGTGCCCTGCCTCTGTCTCAAAGCTCTCGGTTCTCTGGACCCATCATCTGGGTGCAACCAGTGGTATGGAGAGCACATGCTCACTTCTACTTGCTGGTCTGCCTGTTCTGTGGATTCATGAGAGACGTTGTGGAGGAGGTTTTGTTTGCTAGAAGAGGAAGAATAGGGCAGGAGATGGAATGAGCTAGCAAACCCCTCCATGCTTGTGCTTAAGCCAGGCTGCTCAGTGAGAAAGGTAGGGCTGCAGAGGACACCAGAACAGCCTCTGTGGGGTGGTTTTCATGGCTGCCTCCTGCTATCTGCTATTGGTATCAATGAGCTCTTGAAGCTAGGCCAAGCTGAAGAGATATTAAACTCTTCACCAGAGCTTTATGGTTCTCTGCTCACCCCTGCCAAAGATGCTGGGATTGTCTGGGGTACAAGGAGTTTGTTCTTGTCTATTGCAGAAAATCTCAGCCCAGAGGACACAGAGAGAGTTGCACCACCTGTGAGGAGGAACAAGTATGGAGATATTGTGGAGTAGCCAGTGCAGCACAGTGTGCTATGCTGGTGTCCTGCTGCTGCTGTCTTCACTCCTTCCTGTTTGCCTGATGTGCCTGTGCTGCATGGGAGTTGTCTGCAGTATTGCCAGGGAGCTTAGATAAGTCAGTTGTGCAGTGTATGCATGTTGGAAACCTGAGACTCACAGGTGGTCTGTGTGTGAGATTGCACGTGGCGAACATAATAAAAGTCCAGAGTTGAAAGTGCACACTGTGGATAAAGTAAAGGCTGCCAATAGGATGGAAAGAGGTGGGGTGCAGGTGTCACCTGGAGGCAGGCACTCTGGTGGATGGTGAAGCAGAATGAACAGAGAGTTGTGGCTAGAGTTTAGGAAAAAAAAAAAGAGGGTTTATGACCTTTGGTAAAGAGGGTGAGCCACTCAGGAAGACTCTAAGTATGTTGTAAGGCTGTGCAGGGACAAAATTAGAAAGGCTCACCTGGAGCTCAATCTGGCTACTGCTGTTAAAGATAATAGAAAATGTTTTTATAAATACATAAACACAAAAAGGAGGAGTAAGGAGAATCTCCATCCTTTACTGGGTGCGGGGGGAAACTTAGTGACAGATGAGGAAAACGAGGTGCTTAATGCCTTCTTTGCCTCAGTCTTTAGCAGCAAGACCAGTTGTTCTCTGAATACCCAGTGCCCTGAGTTGGTGGAAGGGGAGGGGGAGCAGAATATGGCCCTCATAATCCGTGAGGAAATGTTTGGTGACCTGCTACAGCATTTAGATGTACACAAGTCGATGGGGCTGGATGGGATTCACCTGAGAGTACTGAGAGAGCTGGCAGAAGAGCTGACCAAGCCACTTTCCATCATTTATCAGCAGTTCTGGATATCAGGGGAGGTCCCAGTCAACTGGCAGCTAGCAAATGTGACACCCATCTACAAGAAGGGCTGAAGGGTAGACCTGGGAAACTATAGACCTGTTAGTTTGATGTCAGTGCCAGGGAAGTTCATGGAGCGGATTATCTTGAGTGTCATCATGTGGTACTTGCAGGGCAACCAGGTGATCAGGCCCAGTCAGAATGGGTTTATGAAGGTCAGGTCCTGCTTGATTAACCTGATCTCCTTCTATGATAAAGTGCTGTGCTTAGTGGATGAGGGAAAGGCTGTGGATGTGGTCTACCATGACTTCAGTAAGGCTTTTGACATCATTTCCCACAGCATTCTCCTGAAGAAACTGGCTGCTCATGACTTGGACTGGCATACGCTTCATTGGGTTAGAAACTGGCTGGATAGTTGCGCCCAAAGAGTCGTGGTGAATGGATTTAAATCCAGTTGGAGGCTAGTCACTAGTGGAGTCCCCCAGAGCTCAGTGTTAGGGCCAGTTCTCTTTAATATATTTATTGATGATCTGGATGAGGGGATCGAGTGCACCCTCAGCAAGTTTGCAGACGACACCAAGTTAGGTGCGTGTGTTGATCTGCTCGAGGGTAGGAAGGCTCTGCAGGAGGATCTGGATAGGCTGGACGGATGGACCAAGGCCAACTGTATGAAGTTCAACAAGGCCAAGTGCTGGGTCCTGCACCTGGGGCACAACAACCCCAAGCAGCACTACAGGCTGGGAGATGAGTGGTTAGAAAACTGCCTGGCAGAGAAGGACCTGGGAGTATTGGTTGATAGTCGGCTGAATATGAGCCAGCAGTGTGCTCAGGTGGCCAAGAAGGCCAACAGCATCCTGGCTTGTATAAGAAACAGCGTGGCCAGCAGGTCCAGGGAGGTGATTGTCCCCCTGTACTCGGCTCTGGTGAGGCTGCACCTCGAGTACTGTGTTCAGTTTTGGGCCCCTCACTACAAGAAGGACATCAAGGTGCTCAAGCGTGTCCAGAGAAGGGCAATGAAGCTGCTGAGGGGTCTAAAGAACAGGTCTTATGAGGAGCGGCTGAGGGAGCTGGGGTTGTTCAGCCTGGAGAAGAGGAGGATCGGGGCAACCTTATTGCTCTCTGTAAGTACCTTAAAGGAGGCTGTAGCGTGGTGGGGGTTGGTCTATTCTCCCATGTGCCCGGTGACAGAACAAGGGGGAATGGGCTAAAGTTGCACCAGGGGAGGTTTAGTTTGGAAATTAGGAAAAACTTTACCGAAAGGGTTGTTAGGTATTGGAATGGGCTGCCCAGGGAAGTGGTCGAGTCACCCTCCCCACCCTCGCTGGAGGTCTTTAAAAGACGTTTAGATGTAGAGCTTAGTGATATGGTTTAGTGGAGGACTTGTTAGTGTTAGGTCAGAGGTTGGACTAGGTGATCTTGGAGGTCTCTTCCAACCTAGATGATTCTGTGATTCTGTAATCTGGTCTCCCTGAGACTATAGGTTTTACAATCTAAAAGCACTGGGCTGTGAAATGTCTTCAAACATGGACGTGTCTAGGCTAAGCTGTGAGGCAGCAGAGCTGTTGACGCAAGCATTCTGTTTCTTGAGCATAGTCAGTCACAGTCTCTTTGCCCTCATAACAGCAAGGTTTTTCTTGAGTTTCCAGATGGGGCTGGAAACTGCAGCTGCACAGCCTCTTCGGGCACCATCTCTGCCCTCACAAAGGGAGCATGCCCAAAGCACAGTCTGTGCATCGCCTGCCTCACTTGCTGTCAAGTCATGGCACCTGGCCAGCTCAGACTCTGCATCTGGATCTGTCACCCACAGGGATGGAAGGGTACTGTCTTGAATCCCAAATGTCCAGAGAGGCATGTGGGAAGATCAGGAATCTCTTTGATTTTTTTCCTAGCTGCAAACCCCAAGTCATGACTAGGTCAACCTGGCTGCTTTTAGTGGATGTCCAGCTCTCATTCAGTTGCAGCCGAATTTCTTAGATAGTTTTTGAATCAAGCTAATTTCTTAAAGTGGAGCAGCAGCTGTTCAGCTTCAAAGAGAACAGAAATACTTCCTTGTGTTTGAGACCTTGGAGTACCTGTATCTGGCCGCCGGAGGGAGCTCCTGTTCTGGAAAAACAACAGGCTGGGCATTGAAACTGATTGTGTGGGCTAAGAACATCATCTAAAACTAGAATGCCATTTGTCCCTACACAGAGATGGGGAGCAACCATCAGAACAGCTAAAGTCAAAGTGGCTTAGAGAAAAGTTCAGTGCAGCGCAGTGTTAGGGAAGGACATCAGTAAGTGAGCAAACCCAAGGAGGAGAGCTGGTGCTGTCTGCAAGAGCAAGGACAGTGAGAAGCTGTTCCTCTCTTGGGGGTGCATGGAGGAACGTGGTGGGGGCAGCAGGCTGTTACCAGATGGGATCTATGAGTCAAGATGGGCCCTGCACAGCTGTCCCACTGCTGGGTGGGAACTGCAGTGGTTCTGTGGGCCTGGCAGCTCAGAGCAAACTGCATTGACAAATTCCTGACTGCTGTTCTGCCTTGGCTGGACAATAAAGCCTTTCCTGTGTGCACCGGGGCATCTGTGAGTGCAGAAGTGACTGCATGGAACAGAGCTATGCTGAGCACTGCCTACTTGCACCTTTGGGGTGACTGAGGTTTTGGTGCTCAGGAAGCCTGAACTTCTCAGGCTTCCACTTCAGGTGGGCCTAAGCCTGGAGTGGGATTTGAAGCCCACTTTGTCTTGGGGAATTCTGCAGACTGGTAAAGCATATAAAACCATATGTGTCTGAGCACTGGGCAGGTTGCAAGAGACCAAGTCTTTCGGGCAGAGCTCTACATGTGGTTGTGTCCAAGCAGAGCCCACCAGCAGCACTACTCCTGTGGGACAGCCAGGCTTTGTCAACCTGTTGCTATGATGGTGACAAAGCCATAGGAATGGTTACAAATATTTATTTCTGATTATATAAAAAAAAACAAGAACAACAACAACAAAAAAAAAAAACCACAAACCTTTCTGCATATTTCCATGTACTTGTTTTTACTCATTCAGACATGAAGGCACATCCTCCCAGCTGTCTGGCTTGGAGTGATGCAGGATTCAAATCCTAAAGCAGCAGAAAGCCTTGCTCACGCAGCAAGTCCATCACCACTGACACAGCCATGCACCCGGGAGCCAGAGGAGGCACTGGCTGTGGCAAAGATGAGACTGGCCTAGGAACCACAGGAATGAGAAAGGCACTGCATATGGTTGCTGAAGAAGAGGCCTGGGAAGCTGCTTGCTCTGGTTGTTGCTTAGCCCCTACTCAAAGCCCCTTTGGGTAGTGGAAGGGGCCCTTTCAAGGCAGGTGGAACTCCAGGTCAAGATCTGGCATTCGGGAAGGTCACTGGAGCTTGTGCATCAGCCAGGAAGACAGTGTAGATTCTGGGCAATGCCCGGAGCTCCCCTGAATAGCTGGGCTGATTCTCCAGGGACAGGATAGTGAGGTCAGCTATACGGACTAGAGTGATATTCCCCACCTTCCTCATGCACATGAGAGAAGAAAGTCCTGCAGTTGTCTGGAATCAATGGCCCAGTCCAGCCCAGGTCTGGTGGTAGATGCCCCAGATACAAATGTCCTAACCTTGAGACTGCTCTAGCATCCGTCCCTGAGTAGTACTGGGAAACTCTTAAGACATTCTCCTCCTGCTGCACTGCAGGGTCAGCAGTCCTCTTTTGTCCATCCCTACCTTTTCTGCTGCTTGAAAGCAAGGGGAAGGCAAAAAGGGACAGCTTTTCCTCCAGGGCAGACAGCATTGGGCGTCAGAGGACAGTATCTCCAAGCACTTGCTGCAACCCAAGTATTCAGACTTCAGCAGAAAGGATGGTGCTGGCTCCTGCAGACAAGGCCTGTCCTGTCCCTGCAGTTAGATTGCGCTGGACTTGCTGGGGCGGAGCAGGTAGACAGCAGTCACCAGAGCTGTCAGGGTGGTGACCACAAAAAGCAGGATGAGGATGACCCAGTAGTGGTACAGCATGCTTTTGTGGGAAGCAGGTTTCTCTGCTGGGATCATGTTGGTGAGGTTCAGCATGTAGCCAAGGGCCCAGCCGATGGAGGTTTCTCCTGCCTGTGGAAACAACTTGGCATGGTCACCACCCTGGTCAATCCAGCCCCATGGACTGCAAGGGACCTTCCAGGGACCATCTCACTGTCAGCTCAATCAAGAAGAGAAGTCTGGAGGAGTCCACAGCACCCTGAGTCCTTGCTTGCCTGTGGGTCCAGCTAGCCCAGGGACAAAGCAGTGACCTGGTGGCTTAGCTGAACTAATTTGACAGGAGCAGGATCTCATCTGCTAGGGTCAGTCCTGACTTTGCTGCCCATCCCACAGCTCATGTAGGTGAAAGGACTTGGCAAAAGTGGGATCCTACCCTGAGGTAATTTCCCAACAAGCTTAACCAGCTCGTTGGGAAATTTGTTCTCGTTGGTTGAGATCAGTAGTGTTTTGAGGGCCAGGGACGAGCTGGAGGACCTTGAAATTCCTGACTCCATGACCACCCTACAGTCAACTCAGATCATTTTTTTTTTTCAATATCTCAAAATATAAACCCCAAAACTGAGTCCCATCCTGCCCCTTATCCCCAAGATCTTTCTTCACACATTGCTTGGCTCTTTCTTGGTTTGGGATGATTCCTTTTGTAGTGCTTTCTGGCCTAGTGTCAAATGAATACTATGGGATGGATATGTGCTCTGGTGTTACTCACCTTCTTCTGGAAGGCAATATTTGGGAAGGAATGGTTGTTGAAGTTGTACCCTCTGGTGGTGAGCAAATAAACAAACATGCTGGTAGCACAGTAATCTGACAGCCTCTTCTCCAGGTTAGGAGCCTTCTGGAGCAGCTGGATGGGATGCATGAAGAGAGAGAAAGGGGGTCAGGCCAGTATGTTCCAGGGTTTGTTTCTGCAGCCTAAAGCTCTAAGTAGCATCTGGCTGACCAAGGCACTTCTCATACCCACCTGAACATCTCCTGGTCACATGTGGGAGCCATCACCAACCCTATCCCTACTACATGCTATGCGAATGTGCCAGGACATCCAGCCGTCTCCAAGAGATGCTCTCAGAGCCCAGGAGATGTCCCACATGAAGCATCCCACTCCTTCCCACTGTGTAAGGGGAGCCCACCTCACTCCAGCTGGTGGCACAGATGGTCTCAGCAGCATCCTTCAGGTCTTTGGGCAAGTGCACAGGTCTCTCCATCACTGTCTGGATGAAGTCCACCGTGTAGAAGAAGGCAGAGAAGGCCTGAGGAATGGAAACACCTGTAGGACAGGCTGGGAGTAAACCCTTTCACCACAGAGAGCTGGTGTAACCTGTGGTGGGTGCAAGCAACCACCCTTGCAGAGATGGGGTTTGACTTTGCTGACACATGACATTTGGGAGCCAGGGGACTGCTGCAGAGCCTACAGCCAGACCACCACCCTGCTCCATGCTGGGACTTACGATGAAGTTTCCTGAAACCTCAGGCTGGAAAATGCCATCGAAGGAGCAGCGGGAGAAGGAGCAGGTGGTGAAGTTGAAGAGCTTGCTGACGTGCAGAGCACAGAGGCTCCCATTCCCAGTGCCAGCCATGGTGACGAAGGTGTTGAGGGGAAGGCTGGGCCTTTCCTTCTCTGTGCAGGGGCTATCGTAGATGCTGCTCAATGACAGGCTCTTGTGGTAGCCTGTGGGCCAGCAGGGATTGGGGACAGTTGCTTGGTAGCTCTCAGCCTGCTGGAGGAGCAACACATGGGCCCCTGTGAGCTGTGCCATCACCCTGGCTACCCTGTACCACAGCAGCCCTGGCACCACTTGTCTGGCTCTGGTTCCCACCAGGGAGATGTTTAACAAGCCTGGGATGCAAAGGACTGCAGGAGACAGCAGTTGCTACCATTGTCTCGAGATGACTCAGGATATTTGGCACAGGCTGAATGCAACACCTTACGGAGAGGGTGGGAGGAAGCCCTGGGACCATGGGAGAGGCTTAGGGGGCAAAAGCCAAGAGTTGGCTGGGAAATGTGTGCAGCTGAACCCCCAGGGCTGTCCTGGAAAGCAGGGCTGGGAGAAGCCCACAGAGAAAGCATGAGTGCCAGCAACCCCAGGTTCTCTGCAAATCATCCCCTTCTTGCCCTGGCCCCCAAAGCTGAACTCAGGAGGTAATCACAGGTCCAAAGCAGTGCTTTGAAGGATCTGGGGTGCAGCACCTCCCACCCTGTATAAATGCTGGGGTGATGATAGCCAGCATCCCTGGGTGAGTACATGCCTGTACCTGGAGGAGCTTTGAGAGCAGCCTCTTGAGGACCTGGTCCCTTCCATAGCAGAGGAAGCTGTGGGTGTACACTTTGTATGGCTGGCCATACAGCTTCAGCATCACCTCATTTCTGGGGTCTTCAATGGTGTCCCTGGTTTCAAAGGTGATCTGTGTGGAAGCACCCCCGAAGTCCATGGCCCCCAGGGTCTTCTTCTTGGGCTGGATCCATTCCCCAAGCCACCCACGCTGGGCAGAGACAATAGCAGGTGCAGGAAGCAGTTAGCTGCAGGGCAGTCTGGCCACCGCAGCCATCCCTGCTGGGCACTGTGCTTCCTTGCCCACCTTGATGAAGTTCTCCAGAAGGTAGTTTGCTGTGACCCAGCCGAACACCCCCTCCTCTTCCCCTGACAGGATCTTTGCTCCCCGGAAATCGAAGGGGTATGACTTCAGCATGGCTGCCACTGCGCTGAGGACGGCGTTCGAGGCCTGGATGTTTGCAATGCTGCAGTCAAGATGGAAACATGCAGCAGTGCAAGGGGCAGAGTTAGAGCTGTGTAGCTCTCCAGCTCTGCCAGTGTGTGGGAGCTGACTGCAGGTAGGTGGGGAACTCTTACCCATGTACCTGCTGGGACATCCCCCGAAACCCAGCTAATTTCCTTGTCTCTGCTAGGGAAGGAGCCAGGAGGCAGAGGTGGAGGTGTGCTCTCTCTTTCTGGTGACCAGGCAAATGGAGCAGGACTGTCTGCTCATGTGGATTTGCGGGATAATACCCTCATTGTGTCCAATTGGGATGGCAGTAAGTGCAAGGGGGCTTTGCTCTTATCTAGCCAAAAAGAAGGGATGAGTTATCTTGGAGCTGCCCCTCCAGACCTCCACTGCTCCTTTTCGTCCCACATGAGAGTACAGAGAGACATGCTGCCTGTGTCCTGAAGAGCATCTCCTGCAGCATGGCATTCCCCAGCAGCTGTGCAAGGCACACAGAGCCACTGCCTTGGGGAATCTGGAGGCAGGGAGCAGCTTTGCCTGGCAAAGGGTGACCTCACAGCCATCCTTCACATTTTGCACCCCCATCATGGGTGGTGGGATGGAAGGGTGGTAAGGCAAGGCCTCCCCAGTAACATTTGAGGCCCGGCAGCTTGCACTGCCAGAGCCAACACTCACTTGAGCAGGCGCATGCCAGCCGTAGCACCCAGGTAGAGAGGAGTCACTGCATGCTTCTCCTTTGGCACATCTCTCAGAGCCTGGTTCAGGCAGTGCTCTAAGCTTTTTCCAGCAGCTGGAGGGTTGGAGCTGTAGCTGGAGATGCCAGGACCTGTGGAGAGGGAAACTGCATTACCCTGCAGCCATGTGGATGGTGGGAGGATGTTCAGTGAGCAGCTTTGCCCCTCCCAGGATGTTCAGTAGTGCTGAGGGTTGCTGTAGCTGTTCACATGGCTGTCCAAATAGCCAGAGCTTAGCCACATGTCCTCTGCCCATGCTGCATCTCTCACTTGGTGGCAGTTTGTAAAAGGCTGAATAAATGGATAGTGGAAACCCACCCCTTGCTTCTTGCTGGGTTAGGCAGTGAGCCTGAATTGTGTTCTGGAGGTTTGATGCATGCCAGGAAAAGACAAACTGCCACCACCCTTACAGCACATTTCCCTTGGGAGAAAGGGGGAGGTTTTGGGAACAGAGTCAGACCCCTTTTAACACCTCACTGCCCCTGTTGAAAGCACAGGGAGGGCAGTCAGGCCATGTGGACTGTCATGGTCACTTGCCAGTGAGGGGATGTAGCACCCAGGGGACTGGGACAGCCCTTACCCTCCACGTCACACATGCTGTGCTCGCTGACCACCCCAGTGTCATTCTCCTTGTCCGCAGGCCACTTGTAGATGAACACAGCGGTGTGGGAGGACCCGGCGTCCAGCACAATGCCGTACTGCAGGTGGAGAGGCAGGAATCAGACCCAGAGGGTGGGAGCCCCTCTGGCTGCCCTTGGCCGCCTCCAGGGAAGTTACTGCAGCTGAGTCCCACCATCCTCAGCCAGCTCCTCTAGGCAGTGGAGGTGCATCCTCTCTTGGGGTGAGCACTGAGTGAGGTCTTACCTGTCCATACCAGGATCTTGCCTGGCCTGGGATGTTACTGGGAGTGGGGCACTCTGCCCAGCCAGAGGGACACCACTGAACTGGGATGCTGCTCAGCACACCAAAGGGACTGGCTCTTTGGGCATAGGGACCCACTCGCCTCGCTGAGCACGGGCCAGGCGGTGCTGCCTCCTGCTCCCATCCCCACAGCACTGCTCCTCGTGGCAGGCAGCTGTGTTGAGCTGTGGCCCCTCAGGCCAGCAGGGCAGCCGCCTGGGGATGCAGCACTCCAAAGAAGGGCAGCCAGCCACCTTATTCCTCCCTGCCCTTGTAAGGCTTGCCCTTTCTGTGGCTATAAATAACCCCTGCTCCCTCCTGCCAAAGTTACCCAGCTCCTGGGGAGAAGCTGCCCTGTGCCATGCCACTGGCAGCCCCCAGGCCCCAGACCCCTTTGCCTCACTCAGCTGTCCATGGACACAGGGCTGCCTCTGGGCACTGGGCCTCTTCACACTGTGGCCAGAGCTGCTTTTCTGCTGGAGAGGAGGCTGCTAGCTTGAGGCTGATCACAAGATGGTTCAGTGCTGCCCCAGCTGACCACCTCTCCAGAGTGAAACGACCTAAGACTTAAACCTGGCCTAAACAATGGCTTTACCTGCATCCCATAAATCCCTGCCAAGCACCCACATGGACCCCTGAGCAGGGGCAGGCTGCTCTTCTTCCAGCCCAATACCCCTGAGCCGCCCCAGCCCTGCCTGGTTGGGTCCCATGGGGACAGACAACCAGCTGGGCCAGTGAGGCCATCATCTGGCTCTGAGCCACGGCCCCATCGCTGCCTGTCCTTGTCCTCAGCCAGCTGCAGAGTGGGCTCCAGGTCAGGTGGCTGCAGGGTTAAGTTTTGGGTAGCTTACTTTTAGCTTCTCAGAAGCAGCAGGAATAAAGTATTGGGACATGGGAAAGGTCACCTGAGGCTCCCCTCAGAAGCAACCCCCATTTCCATATGAGCAGACAGCCCCACAACAGACAGTGCTTCCCTGCTCCCCTGGGAACCATTTTCAACATGTGACTCCCCCTGGTGCCACAGTCTCCCACATCTCCCATTAACAGGCATTGCTTTGCTTTGTGCCCTTGGACAAAAGCCAATAGAGTCCTCCTCTGTGGCCAGGAAGAAGGGGGAATTGGGGCCAGTGTGCTCAGGCAACCCCTGAGTGATATTAGCTGGATGAGCTGGGACACCAGGGACAGCGTGGGGGTTTGTGCTGCCCCTGTGTCACCAACTCTGGGGTGATGCAGGGGGAGGCTGCAGCCTGCCAAGGGGATGGGCTGGAAATGGGGGTAGCTGAGGAGCAGCAGGGGCTAAGAAGTGCTGAAGCAGGAGGCTGAGAGGATGAGTGCTGAGCAGTCACAGCGCTGGGGATACCTGGTGCCAAGGGATGTGAACAGCCCAGTGGGAGCAGCTCTTGGGGACACGACAGACCAGAAAGCAGGGACAGACGTGGCCACACCAGCTCAGACATATGGCCATACTCAGGGTGGGCAGGGGACGCTCCACATGCCTGTGGCATTTGGGGAAATGTCCCATGACAAAGCACTGGTGTGGGGTTGGCTGCTTCCAGCTCCTGGAGAGCTGTGGTGGAGGGTGCACATGTGTGGGGGTGCAGATGTGCATGTAGATGCACATGTGTGGGCATGCTTGTCTATAGATGTACGTATATGGGCGTACATGTGCATGTGAGAGGGTAGATGCACACAGGTGTGCAGGCATGAGTTTGTGTGCACATGGTGCCGGTTTGTATGCATGTGTGTGCATTTAGGTGGGTGTGCGTGAATGCGTGTTCACATGTATGTGTGTGCATAGGCATGTGTGGGTGTGCCTGGGACAGCTGTGCTGCCTGCTTAGACCCACAGTAAGCCAAGCACACTCAGTAGGGTCTTGCAGCCCTGACCCCATGCCCTCCCCGCAGGGCATGCGCCAACCTCTGTGGGGTGAGTGGGGCTGTCCCCCAACTCCAAAGCTGACTCCCACCCGCACCACCTCCACTAAGCTTTCTGTTGTGTATGCAGGTTTCCTCGGTGGCTGCCAAAGCAGCAGCTGGGGAGTGGCATTGCCTGAGGGCATGCGATTCCTTCTAGAATCCACAACTCCCATTTCAGTGTATCACCAGCCTGGCTACAGCCTGGAACAGCTTCCCTGGGGGATGTGTCAGATTTGGGTCACACTGCCTGGCATCTTGCAGAACCAGAACCAGTCGCCCCAAGCAGGCATGTCCCTCTGTTATGTGCTCTAAGCACCTCTAAGTGTCCTCTTGAACCCAAGCATTCTTGTGAGGCAGAACCCATTGCTGTGAGGTGTGGGGTAAAGATGGGCAGCATACCAAGTTGTGGGTGAGGGACCTGTGGGGACATGGGTGCCATAGGCAGCAGCACTGGGATCCAGATGAGGTAACAATGAGTGGCAGTACAAAGTGCTGGAGAGAGGTTGGCCCCAGGAGGTGGGCCCAGGACTGATGAAGGGAGCTCCCGGCACAGACAGTTGCTCCATCATGTCCTGCACCCTGGCTGCCCCTGCACAAGAGGAACCATGGCCTCTGCATGGCATGTGATGGGAGCCAGGCTGCCTCAGGAAGTGCCATGTGCCAGCCCTGCCTGACTCCGTTTCTGGCCTCCACAGGACTCTGCATCCCAGCCTGTCCTTGCGGAAGCGCCGTCCTCCCTGGCAGTGGTGGCTTGGCCAGCACTGCCTGCCTGGCCCAGCAGCTGAGGCAGCGAGCAGGAATGGAAGGCCATGTGCGCACACATCTATGAAGGGGAAGAGGCCAGACCCAGATGGCTGAGAGGGTCCCAGAGATGAAGCAGATGCCATGTCCCCTCCTGGAGACCCGGGGTACCCACGTTGTTTCAGCATCTGAATGGCAGCTAAGGACAAGGTCTGCTGCCCACAGCACAGCTGTGTTGGTGCCAGCACCAGCTCCTGTCCCTGTCACAGCCCCTACCTGGGCCACATGCACCTTGCAGGGCCTGAGTGTAGCTGGGGGTGCAGGGAGCTCAGACACCCAGCCCAGTGCTCTCCTGAAATGAGCACCAGGGTGAGCTCTTGGCTCCTTTACCCCTTTGTCCCCTTCGTAGGGGGATGTGGGTGTCACCAGTGCAGCCAGCACAAGCTGCTGTGCAGGCACAGAGACAGAGGCTTATGGCAGCACTGTGAGCCTCAGGCGGGTCACGTACAGACCTCTGCACGCGGCAAACCTCTGGAGAAAGAAACACCACCAAAAACCCATCTCATTAGTGATTTGCAGTGTAAGTGCTGCCTCAGCTCTTCAGCCAAGGTGTCCTGTGCTTGCCAGCAAGCTGGCTGAACACAACGACTGGAGGGACAAAATGATGTCCTGGCATTCCCCGTGCTGGTGCCTGGCTTCCATCACCCCTCTCACTGGCCCTGTCCTGCTTGGCTGCCAGAGTCACAGGGCTTGGCAGGCTTCACATGCCATGTCTACAGCCCTGGCCCCGGCCTGTGGGAGTCCCACAGCACCAGCATGTCCTGGCAGCATGTGAAGATACAATTTTTCTATCTATAGAACCCATCAGCCTGACTCCAGTGATGCTGCAGGACTGGGGACAGTTCCAGCACAGCCCCACATGGGGACAGTGGCCGTGTGCGGCCTGTGGGCTCTGCCCTCCTTGGCCACAGCCAGGGCAGCTCAGTCCCCATGGAGAGGACACAGTGTCAATGTCCTCAAAGGCCACAGGGCAAAACCGCAGGTAGGGCTTGGGGTTCCTATCAAACGTGTGGCTTCACCCAATGGACAAGAACAGCACAGCCCCAAAGGTTGCCCAGAAATGTCCCACACCCCTGGGGGAGGCAGGGAGGGGTGCTGAGAACAGCCCAGCTCATTGCAGCTGGTGTCGGGCCCCACGGCCGTGCTTCGTGGCCCAAGGTCCCCATCCCTACCCACCCACGGGCTCTATGGGCTGTGCCACAGTACAGTGTGGGCTCAGCTTGGCCCCACAATGGAGCCCAATTCCCTTGAGGGTGCTGCAGGTTATGGCAGGTCTCCTGCCACAGGAACCCAAGCTGTCCCCAGGATGGCTCACAGCGAACAAACCTGACAGGCTTTATAAAAGCCAGTGAAGAGATTTGCCAAAAGAAGGGGGAAAAAAAAAAAAAAAAAAAAGGAAAAAAAAGGAAGGTTTGCAAAAGGAAAGAAAACAGCTCAGAGCTGTAAGGCCGTGATGCCATAAGCTCAGCTCTGTACCAGAAGGGAAGGAGAAGACTGTGTTCTGAGGTCCCTTTGGTAGCAGAATAAATCATCTGGGCTATTTTTAGGGCTATATTCCAAGCAAAGGAGCTAGAAGGAGAAGAGGTAGAGCTGTGGGTTAGCCTTAGCTCATAGGTGAACTGAGCTGTCACCCAGAAGCTGTTACTAATGTGGACCAAGCCAGCAAGGACCATTATGTCCCACCCAGGGTGAGAGGGGAGGATGGGCCCACAGTCCCCCCCAGCCACAAAGGAGCAGGACTGATCACAATCATGGCTTAACTCTGGCCGCCACACTAAACTGAGCAGGGCAAACCAGCAAACAGGGCCTGATCCTTGTGCTGATCCTGAGGCTAGCAGATTTCCACAGGATCCACCCACTCATGCATCTTCACCCCATGCAAGCCATGGCACAAGCAGAGGTGCAGCCAGCTCCTAAGCACAGCCCAAGGCAGGGGAGCTACTGGGTAGTTGCAGGGCTGGAGTATTTCTGGTTTGCTGCCTCTGCCCCTCCTTCTGCCTCATAAGGGCTGGGGACATTGCTCCAGGCTCCCCATTGCCACAGGGTTGGCTTGCTGCACAGGGGCTCTAGTGGAGGCCAGCCAGGAACATGCCACAGGCCTGCACCTGCATCTGGAGCTGGCCCCTTGACCCCCTGATGAGGGAGGGCAGGAGGAGAGCAGGGGCATGTAATGTACCCCAAAGCAGCATTAAGCTGGAGGGCTGTCTCCTCTGGGGAGAAGGGTCAGAGACTGGGGCTGCCCTCCATGCTGAAATGGCTGTTGGTGATGGGTGAGCAGCAGCACAAGGGTTGGGACAAATCTTGTAGCTCACTGACATCCAGGCCAGAACCCTGGGTTGGCTGGGGCTGCCAAGTGAGTCCAAAACAAGCACTTCACCCTGTGTTGGTGCATTTTGGGCTGAGTTAGAATAAGATAAATCTTTGCATCCCCAAAACAGCCCTGAGCTTTGTGTAAAATTACCTCTCTCCATGCCTGCCCAGCAGCATCCCCCCAGGAAAAAGCACCATGGTGCCAACCCTGCTGCACTTGCTCCATCCAGGAATGGGGCAAAACCCCAGGTCTCTGGGTTGGGCTGCTTAGCCTCAGGCACCTCTGTGCAACCCCAAACTGCAGTGCTGCATGAACACAGCTAGCTTAAAGCTCCAGATAGGAATCAACTGCAGGAGGATAAAAAGTTTCCCAGACTGACCAAAACACTGCAAATACATATAGGTCTCAGCAACAGTAGTTCTAATTCCCCCATGTCCCAAGAGACTTAATCAGCTTGGAAACCAACTATGAGCACAGCCCCTAACTGCCACAGCACATGGAAATGAGTGGCAAAGAAAGGTGTTATAGGAAAAGAATTAATAATTAGTAGTTATACTAACAACCAGGGAGTATCATCCTGGCTAAGCTAGTTCATTTTCTCAACCTAATGTTCATTACAGCTGACAAATCTGGAGAGAAGGCAACACATCTGGCAGTCAGAAATTTTCCAAGCAAATTGGTCAGGATGAGAAAGAGGGGGTTGTGGATGAACCACTTTCCAGGACAAGAGCCTGCTCCCCATGGAATAGCTGTCTGTCACTGAAAGAAACAAGACCTTTTTAAAACAAAATACTTGCGCAGCAGGAGTCAGTCAGAGGACTTTGGAAACAAGAAATTGTTCGGGAACTTCCTTTGGTGCCTGAATGTAAAATTAAAACAAACAAACAAACAAAAAACAAACAAGAAAACAACAAACACCAGCGCATTTTCATAGGCAAGCACGTTTCTTGCCCTGCAGTGCCAGCTAAGGCAATGCAGCTGCAGCCCAGCAGTGCCCGGGGCGCCCGTCCCCAGAAGCCTGGCCAGGGACACCGCACCCCGGGCCCTCTGCTGTTCTGCTGCGTTCCGAAGGCTCCTCCGAGGTGAACGAGGGTAGGCAGCAGGGCGCGGCCGTGCCGCGGTGCCCCCGCAGCCCCCCGGGCTCTCTGGCCGGGCTCGGCCGGAGCGCGGGGACCGCCGGCTCCGAGACTCTGCTGGCGCCAGGGAGCTCCCGCATCCCGGAGCATCTCCCCCACCCGGAACCCCCAGAGCTGGGTGCCCTCCCTAGCACTCGGGGCCCCCGAGGCCCCCAGCCCCCGTAGCCCAGATGCCACCGGTGCCCCGCGTCCCTGTTCCCTCAGTACCCGCAGCCCCCGCCGCTCACCTTGAAGCCCGGTGGGCCGCGCGCGTCCCCGGAGCCGAGGCAGAGCAGGAGGATGCCCAGGAGGCAGCCGAGGGCGAGCAGCAGCAGGACGGCGGCGACCCGGCGGGCCATAGCGGGGCCGGGAGGACGCTGCCGCTCCTCGGCGGCGGCGGGGGCAGGTGAGTGGCTCCGCGGTGGCTGCGGCAGCTCCTGCTCCTCCTCCCCCTCCCCTTCCCCGTCCCCTTCCCCCTCCTCCTTCTCCTCCTCCTCCTCTCCCCCTTTTCCCGGCTGAGTCACCGCCGCCCCGGCCCACTCGGGCGAGACACGGGCCCCGTCGGGCAGCGGGGAGCCGGCACCGGTCCATGCGCCTGCCCTTGTCCCGGGCTCGGCCCCGTCCCCCCCACCTTGGGCACGGCCCCTGAGCCAGGACTCGGCCCCCGGGCATCAACTCCTCAACTCCTGTCCCAGGCTCTCAGCCCAGTCCTGGCCCCCGTCTTGGGCATCGCCCCTGCTGCGGGGTTCAGCGCCGCCCCCCCACCCCACTCCCCCGAGTATTCCCCTTGTTCAGTTCCAGTTTCTTGCTGCCCCAGACGTTGTCCTTAACCCATCCTGGGCCCCCCCTTGCACCACCCAGGCTGTGGGACTCAGCCCCTCCTGTCCCCAGCTCTGGCATCACGCCTGCCACAGCCAGACTCTGGGAAAGTGAGGGCCTGGCAGGGCTGGGGACTGTGCACCCTGGGGCAGGGAGTGGGGGGCTCCCACCTGCCTCAGGCCAGAGGCCCTCCAGCACTTGGCACCCAAGTGGGTCTGGTGGGAGGTGAGCAACAGAAAAGCTCTGAGAAGGAGTCTCACCTACCAACTGTTATAAATATATTACTGCTTTTAATCATTACAAAGAGTTTATGACAGCTATGAGGAGTACAGACATATATTGAGATAGTTTTTAATTTGGTCACAAGTGATTCATGAAATGCATTTCCACATGGAGCACTGAGCCAAGGGAGGTTGGGCCCCTGGCTCTGAAAGGGACATTTCGAGCTTGCTTACACAGAGGGATAAGACAGTGAACAAAATAATAAACAAGGAGATATCACCAAGGAGAGTAGTCTGAAGGAGGATATGGCTTCCAGCCCAGTTGAGTTGCATGCAGGAGGGTCACACTTTAGCTCCTCACAGGCAGCCTCACTTATTTATTTTTTTTTTTTCTGAAGCAAGCCACTTTTCACCGTTGCTCTGCACACAACACATACTGCACTAGCACTTGGGTTTCTTAAGCACTTCCTGACTATTGCTGTGGCATCAGGCTTTTAGAGAGGCCCTTGCCTTTGCCAGGGGCTGTGGTCTATGTGCCCTTGGCCACCACTTCACTGCATGTCAAGGAGGCTCTGCTGCTGGAAGGCAATCCACCAGGGATGAGACCATTGTCCTCCCTCTGAGACAGTGACCTTTCCTGGGCTCTTCTCTCTGGGAGCATGCAGCTGGGCACAAGCTGAGACCTCCACCTGCTGCTTGCTGTGGTCAAAACAGGGGGGCTCTCTCCTGCCCCACAAGCAGGGCTGCAAGCCCCTTGTACAGTGAGAATGGAGGAGATCATCAGCCCATGTATCCCTCTGCTCTGCTCAGCGCAGCCAGAAGTGACCAGCAGCAGGGGCTGGGGAAGTAAATGGTTAAATAGAGAGACTGGTGCCTATTGACAGCAGTGCATGGCTTTCTCCTCTGTGTTTAACATGTGAGTGTTTGCAGGTGTGTCTAAGTCCTCCCTTTCAGTATTTAACCTCTAGAAAACCTGTATCAATGAACACCTAGACATTCATGTACAGATTAATGTGAAAAAAAAAATACCCCTTTTTCTTTAAGTCTGCTGCTTATACCAGAGGAGAACAGAGTCTGTACCATTTCCTCTGCCTTCCTGCATCACTGTTGACTTTATAGATTCTTCTCAATTTTCCACAGGGAAATATCTGACTGTTCCCGACTCTTCTTGCCATCTCTCTCACCCACACAGTGTTTCTGAGGTACACACCTGCAATTGTCACAGGTGCAACTACACCAAGGATTAACACAGAAGCAAAAATACCTTCCCTAGACACTCTTAATCCTTTTCCCAATGGCTGCCAAGACTCACATTTATCATTTTGACTGAAAAAGAAGTGAGAAGATGTCTTCTGAGGCTGTTTGAAGAGGAATCAAGCTCTCCTCTGATTAGCATTGAGCAAGGATGTGTCTGGAATAGCTCTGTGAAGGTAGGGATCGTCCCTTGCTCTTTGTCCTTATTTTGCTTTCAGAGACATGGGGACATATCTGCCTTTCTGTCAAGTGGCTGCTCAGTGCTGTGGGATCCTCCTACAAAAGTCTGCACGTGGCTGGACTAATACCTTGGCCATGTGCAGTGTCAGCCATCCTGTTCCCAGGTTGCCCATATGTGGTGTGGAGCAGGGGCTTTCTCATTGCAGGAAGGTTGCTCCCCTTGGCCTCCTCTGCACAAAGTCACATTTGCCACCCTTTGTTCACCATGCCCCAGTGGGCAGGTAGCTCCTTGGCCATTTGCTGCTGATTCTTGATGCCTTGTTTCTCTGTCCCTTGGGCTGGCCCTGCTTTCCCACCCAGGGAACTCCAGGGTGAAGAACTCCTGGAGCATGCACATGAGTGTGCATGACTGTGCATGAATCGCCTTTCCACTGCACCACTGCTCACACAACAGCTCCATGGCCCTTGGTGGTGCCTTCAGGCGTGCCCCCAGCAAAGCCCAAAGCCAAAACACAGACTAATATCCCAGGACACTCAACTTCCAACACAAACAGGGAGGCACTGGACACTGGGATATGCTTGTGGGCTGGACGCACTCTCAGCCATGCAAAAGGAATCACAGACATGTGAACCCAGCAGTAGCCAGAGAAACATCTCAGCAATGCTGCATCTACATATGGTGCAAAACAGCACTGCTGCATGCAAGGTCAGCCATGGTGCCCTAGCAGCCAGACGAGGGGCAGCCACTGGCTGCTTTGGCCCCAGAGGGAGGCTCCTGTGAATAGCCATGTCTCATCCTGCCCCTTTCACCAGGGCTATCACTGGGAGGGGCAGTGGGGCTGTGCAACCCAGCCATATCCACAGGTTGGACCCAGCACCTGCACTGAAGTGGGTATCCCATATGGGCTGTCTTTGCCATGGAGTATAAAATTAGCTCCAGACATTAATTTAGCAGGAAAAAAGAAAGAAAGGGACAGGGAGGGTTGGAGGATGGAGCAGGGGATTTCCTGATGCCGTGAGACGAAGAGAGCTCAGCTTCATTTGACTGAGAAAATCAATGACACATGGGTTTGGATGCCAGCAATGCCAGTGCTCCAATGGCACAGATGTCACCTCTGCAGGGCTCCAGATTATGAAGCAAAGGACCTGCCTGAGCAAGCAGGTTCAATGTGTAAGTGACCATGCAGGGAGCCAGCCTGGTGCAGCCTGATCACCCTGCCTCTCTGCTGCTCTGCCACCCTGCTGCCCTGCCACCTCTGGGCTCCCTAAAACAATCCTACATGTCCTTGCGCTGTGCAGCAAGGCAAGGGCAGAGGTCTTGGGGCCCCATGTCCCAGCAGACATCAAGGCTGTCCAGCACCTCTGGAGCCCTGCTGCCATCACACCACTGGTGCTGTGCCTGCAGGAGCTCAGTACTTGGACAGGCAAGTACTTCCTGGCAGCTGTGCCCAGGCAGGCAAGTATTCCACTTAGCACCCAGCTGGAGCCTGGAGGCACAGCCAACCCTATACAGGGGCATAGAAAGGGTGTCCATGGAGGAAGATGCTGTCCCTGCTCCCTGCACATCACATCATCATTATAACTGTTCTCAAAGGAGCTGATCATGGCCCCCAAACCACTGGGCTCAGAAGACACGCAGCAGCTGAGAAACCTGTTGAATGGCCAGATAAAAGGGGGACAATCCCCCCAGCACCATCCTGCCTTGAGTGCCCCCAGTGACAGAGGCACAAGATGAAATTTCAAGAGCCAATTCTGCTTTCATAGCACTGGGGACAGAGACCCTCAGCATGACCAGACATGTATGGTATCCTAAAATAGCTATATAATGAATCAGATACTTGTCCAGAGCTTGCTGTGGGACAGCAATAAGGTTCCCATGAGTTAATGCAAATTCTGCATACTTGCAGTCTGTATATAGGGTGCCACCTTTGTTACAGGGCCTATGCAGAGAAGGAGCAGGCATCTCTGTGAGATGTCGCACACTACAGGAGTCCCTTTGCTTACCAGCAAGCCCAGAGGAACAGCCAGATGACACAGGCAAAGAGAGTGCCAGATCCAGAGCCCCAGCTCTGCCTTTACTCACCCCATATCTGGGTCAACACTGAGTGCTTGGTCCCAGGTAAATCTGAGTTAGGATTTGGCACCAGCATGCCTGGGGCATCTGCAGGCTCTTGGAATGTATTTCTATATTACCAGCAGCTGCCAGGCTGAGGCACTAGGCATCGTTTCCCAAGGAAAAACAGGTCTTGGTGGAGCCTGTCCCAGCTGTGCAACAAAGCCTGTTCTCACCCTGAGGGACTTGCAGACAAAATACTCACTAGGGACAAAGCAGCAGGAGGGGAAAAAAGATGAGAAGTCTCACCCAAAATCTCAGGAATGCTGTTTTCCCAGACGAAGGAAAGAAGTTTTTCTAATCCACCTGTTCCAAAAAAAAAGCATCTGACACAGGGTCACCTGGGAGAGTGCTGGCCAGGCCAAGTAAGTGATGAGTGGAAAAACTGGAAGGAAATAAAGGGACTCGCTGAGAGTCCCTCCCAGGCAGAGAATGGAGTGCTGGCCCTGGGAATCGGTGTCTGTGGGTGGGGGCTGCTTGTTGCTCGGGGCTGGGCTTCTCAACATCTTCACTGAGCAGAAAAGAGTTGACAGCACATTTGGGAGCACTGGTGAGTGGCTCTGCAACTCCATATGTGGTTGGGAAATAACAGGAAGAAGGGGATGTGCTTGGAGTCACTGCAGCAGACCTTGGTCAAAAGGGAGGGATTAGTGATGGGTTTTTCTGCTCCCATGTGCAAGTTTCTCAGCTGAGAACAAGTGCAGGGGAGATGCATCTGGGAGTACTCAATAATCTTGGGATAAGGATAAACTGGGATAAGATGAACCACCATAAGACCAGCCATGCTTAGCCATGAGCAATGCTGAAGCAACCTCATGACACACTCAGGAGCTGCTACAGCAAAACGTTGATCTCAGACCAGATGAGAGGTCCCAGTCTACTCCTGAGAGAGCGGGGGGGTGGGGGGGGGTGGGGGGCAGCGGGGTGCCTCAGATACTCTACAGACGTACTTGGAGTGAGAACGGTAGGAAGGGAGAAGGGCTGGTTGGAGACTAATGCAGTCCTCACAGTAGGTAGCAACACATTTGGGATGGCAGGATCCTGCAAAGCTGTCCTAGCAGGAGCACAGTCCCTTTCTGCAATGTAGGCAGCTCTCAAGCAGTACATTCAAGGGAGGTAATGTCAGGAGCTCACTCCTTGGTCATGGACTGGGCTCAAAGGGCCATGTGTTTTGTCCCATGGGAAAAGGAACCCCCAGCACCACTCTCAGTCCCAAAACCAATCCAAGAACCAAAACACAGACTAATATCTTTGTTGAGCCAAAACACAGACTAATATCCCAGGACACTCAACTTCCAACACAAACAGGGAGGCACTGGACACTGGGATATGCTTGTGGGCTGGACGCATTTTTGCCTGGGGTGCTATAGTGGGTTTACATGGCAAGGTTTTGGTAGCAGGGGGCCATAGGGGTGGCTTCTGTGAGAAGGATCTAGAAGCTGCCCCATGTTTGGTAAGGGCCCCACTGCTGACCAGAGCTGAGCCAGTAAGTGATGTTGTTTTGTGCTTCTGAGACAGCATATTTAAGACGGGAAAAAAAAATGCTGCACCACACAGTAGCTGGGAGAGTGAGAGGAGTGAGGAACAGCCTTGCAGGTGCCAAGGTCAGTGAATAAGGAGGGGGAGAGGTGCTCCAGGTGCCGGAGAAGAAGTCCCCTGTGGCCTGTGGTGAAGACCATGGTGAAGCAGGATATCCTCCTGCAGCCCATGGAGTACCACTGTGGAGCAGGGTTCCACGCTGCAGCCCGTGGAGGAGACCATGGTGGAGCAGGTGGGCCTGCACCAATGGAGACTGTGGCCTGTGGAAGAGCCCTGCTGGAGCAGATTCCAGGCCGGACCTGCAGCCCATGGAGAGGAGACCACACAGGAGCAAGTGACCTGGCAGGAGCTGCTGCCCGTGGGGGACCCAGGTTGGAGCAGTGTGCTCCCGAGGGATGGACCCTGTGGTACAGACCCACATCTGGAGCAGTTCTTGAAGAGCTGCTGCCTGTGGGCAGCCCACACTGGATCAGTTCAGCAAGAACTGCATCCCGTGGGAGGGACCCGACAGCACAGGGGATGAGAGTGAACAAGAAGGAGCAGTGGCGAAGAAGCGCTATAGGCTGACCATAACCCCCATTCCCCTGTTCCCCTGCACAGCTCGGGGGGAGGAGGTGGAAGAGGGGGAAGGTGCTTTTGGTTTCTTTCCTTTGTTTCTCACTTCTCTAGCTTGTTAAGCAATGAATCTTACTGTCTCTCTATGCTGAGTCTATTTTGCCCGTCATGATAATTACTGTGTGATCTTCTCATCCTTATCTCAACCCTTGAGCCCTTTTCATAGTATTTTCTCCCCGCTTCTCTTTGAGGAGGGGGAGTGAAAGAGCGGTTGTGGTGGAGCTCAGCTGCCCACCTGAGTAAAACCATCACAGGTGCATCTTCTCACATCTCCACCTGCACTGATTCACCAACACAGCAAGAGCCATGCTAGGGCTGCCGGGGAAGATTTGAGGAATACTCACACTAGCCTCCAGCACTGAGCAAGCCCATTGCACACAAATACAAGGCTTTTTTTAGTTGTTGTTGTTCAATCTGTGGGCAATAATGCTGCAAGTTCATCAATTTTCCATTTGTACAGGAGAAAAATAAAGGGGTGCAACAAAACAAAGTGAAAATGAGGGCAGCTCCCACTGAGCCAGTGTCTTTTACACTCAGCAGGTGGGAGTTCACCCTGATGCACTTGTGCTTAGAGCTCAAAGCTTTTCCTCTTACTGAAGCACTCAGGGACTGGAACAATAGCCATGTATCCAAGGCTATAATCTCCCGCCTGGCAAAGATGCCTGCCTGGAAGTGAAGATCAAACCCAAGCAAAAGTCTCCATTCTTGCCTTCCTTTCTAAAACCTTTTTTCTCTCTTGTTTCCCAGGGCAGTGTTTGGCCAGTGCTGGCCTGGGGGCTCCTGCAGGCAGGTTCCTGGCTGGGGTAGCAGTTCCCCTGGTGCCAAAACAGACAGCAAATGGGTGTGCTTCTCCAGGAAGGTGTTGACAGCTGTCCAGAATGTGGGCTGCATTGCTGAGAGCCCTCTGATGCCCAGGACACACTCCCCATGGTCTAGTTGCCTTCTCATGCTGGCAGATCCAGGGCTGCAGGATAAGGGTGCTGCCAGTGCCTTGTGAGCCTTTCTGCAGCTCATGGTATGAGGCTGCGGATCCCGGGGGGAGGGGGGGGGGGGGGGCTGGGGACTGGGGGCACAGCATCCTTCCCCTGAAGTGTGGCCCCAGCATAGGCACGTGCAGGGCTCTGGGCAGCACAGGCACTAACAGCCCTCAGCACCTCCTCTTCTGCATCCTCATGCCCTGGCAGGGCTCCTGAATGAGCACCCTGCAGCAGGATGAATGAAAACCCCCCAGGCCTCTCCTTTCCCTCAGAACAGCATTCCCCCTTCACATCCAAAGCCTTGTCAGGTTTTGAATGGCAGCTGAGTGTCTCTTGGTGGCCACAGCACCCTGGAGACAGATCAACTCAGCCCATTCCTGCCCAGGGGAGTGTTGCCATCCCCCTACACCACAGCGCCCAGCTCACCTGTCCCCAAATTTGTTGTGTGCGCAGGAGGAAAGCACACAAAATGAAGGAAAGGAGCACTGGCATGGACCTGTGGTAGGAGTGAGCAGGAGCCACAGGCCCATGGTCAGGGTTGAGAAGAGAGGTGCCAGCTGCTCCCTGTCCTGAGGTGCTGCACAGCTAGTTCCAGTGTGCAGCTGGGTCTGCAGTGGCTGAACCCTTGTGCTGAGTCAGGGGGCACAGAGCTTGCTGCAGCCTGTGGCCCATCATAATGTTTGTGGCTTCGTAGAGGGCCACAGAGGGATGGGGTTCCTGGTAGGCCACTCTGCTGGGATGCCAAAAACCCCAGGTGCCTCCCCTGCCAGGGTGAGCACTGCCAACCACTTTCTCCCCAAACCCACTCCACTTTCTGACCTAAAGGGGTCTCTTGCTCCACAATTATCTACATCTAACCCAGTTCCAAGAAAAATTTTCTACCATTGCTATTGCCCACATCACAGGCACATCCTCTGCTCTGAGATTCCTTTGATTTCCTACAGGTGTTAGGGACAAAACTAACATTTTATTGAAGGATGGTGAGCACCGGGAGGGCCCTGCACACCTGCCACCCTCCTGCAGTGTCATAGCAGCCAGGTCAGGAGGTAGGAGACCCCTGTGAGCACGTCAACCACTTTCCTGTAAAGGCTCTGCAGCTGTCCGGCATCATGCTCCAGGTGTGGTGCTGCTCCAGCCCCCCTTTTCTGGGCTCATGGAGGTGCCAGCCCAGCCCAGCACAGTCCCATTTTGGGCCACCACTGGAAAAATCATTTTGCTTCTCTCTGATGCTTGCAGTAGGTTTTGGAGACCACCAGCATTCCATAGATGGTTCCTGCCTGTCAGAAGCACAGTCACCTCCCTCACCACCAGTGTGCAGTGCTGTGGCTGGAGAAGCTGTTCTGTCCCACGTGGCTGCTTGTTATAATCTGTGACATCAAAACACACTTGTTTGATAAAAGACCTCTCACTGAGAGCTCAACCCAAGGCGAAGGAGGGGTCTCCGCTCTGCTTTGGCAAGACTTAATGCACTAGAGGCCTACTTCAGCCTGGGACTCCCTGGTGGCTTCCCCGTGAGGTTGTGACAGCCAGCAGAGATGTCCCACCATATCCCATCCTCTCTCCATGCCACATCATGCCTGTCCTGATGGGAAAAGCCCTATACACGTGAAGTATCTTGTCTGGATTCCTGGCTGCACGGATCTCTTTTCACACACTTTTCAAATAGGAGCGGGGGAACAGCCCTGCCTCAGCAAGACACTGCCGGCATGGCAACTCAGAGCCATGTGCCCACCCTGCAAGGTGCCCCTGGGCAGAGGCAGCCCCTCATGCAGCTTCTCATACCCAGTCACGCAGCTTAGCAATTGCTAAATGCAAGTGCACCGGCATCCTTTTTTCTCACCCTCTCAACAGAGTTTTCTTTTGATAGATGCTTATTTTCTCCATGTAAAGAGGCAGCCCCAGAGAATTGTCCTCCAGCCAGCAGGCATGTTTCCAGTCCTTCCCACATCCCAAAACACAAGAAAAAAATCCCTTGAGAGCTGTTTCCTTTTGAAGCTGTAGCATCAGGGCCTGCCTCAGCCCCAGCTTAGTGTGTAACTTTGTCTACCTAGCCTTAGTCCAAATGGCATTTTCCCACACTCTTCCCACCAGCCTGGTGCGTGGGCAGCCAGATCACTGTTAGGCTCCCAACATGCAACCCTAGGCTGCTAGCTAGTGGAGCAGAAGGCAGACTCAAAGCCAGCCGTACTGGTCCCAGTCCTGGGAGAACAGCCTTTGTCCTGGGACAAGGACTTCCCACCACCACACTGCTGACTTAACCAAGAACCCACTGCACTCCCCATCAGCACCAGATCTCAGCTCCAAGTGACCTCAGTAAGTCATTTCTCACTGCCTCCCAGGGCACTGGAACCTCAGTAGGGAAAGCAGGAGCACTGATATCTTCTGAAAGGGAACACAGGGGAAAGACATGGGTTGTGATTATCCTGCCTTGAGCTGTCATCACTCCTGGCACTGGGACCCATGTGCCCTGTAGAGTAATGCTGGTGTGATGGCACAAGCAGGACAGATAAAGGCACCTGCAGGACAAACTTCATGGAGGGCATCATGAGCCTCACGGAGCAGCCTGGCATGCTGTCAGGACTGCTGGCAGGGATGGAAGCAAAGGGACCCATTATAGCACAAGGACAGGAGAGCAAAGTCATTGGGCCAAGGCTCAAGTGAGCCCTTCCTTTCCCATCTCACCTCCCAGCCCTTTGTGGCCACCCCGGGCTGTCTCATGGCCAGCTGGCCTGCCTGCCTCTTGCTGCCCAGACTCTGAAGATTTCAGCTGGAAACTGCAGGCATCTTGGCACTAGGTAGGAAATGTCCCCAGCTGCTGGTGGCTCCTGCTTTGGGCAAATACGGCTAGAAATTTGCTCTCCTAGAGTCACTCCCTTGACATTCACTTCTGTGCAGCCCTCTCCTTCTGGGTAGCATCTGGGCTCAGCGTCTTCTGGCAAACCTAGCACTTCTTCAGGGCTACCCAAGAGAGCAGGACAAACTCTGTGGGGCTGCTGCAAAATATGCTACTACTGATGTCAGGTCATTGAACTGATCCATTTCCAGGGAACACATCAACTTTAATGAATTGATTAAAGCCACTTGTTTCCATATTCAATCTTCCAACTTCACCCTGGTTGCCCACCCTGGGGCCCTCCATAGGAATCCTCATGCTGAGTTCCTG
This sequence comes from Oxyura jamaicensis, assembly GCF_011077185.1. Classification (NCBI taxonomy): domain Eukaryota; kingdom Metazoa; phylum Chordata; class Aves; order Anseriformes; family Anatidae; genus Oxyura; species Oxyura jamaicensis. The sequence continues at coordinate 205,213 of NC_048909.1, read as the reverse complement.
TTGCAGCTCTAGCTCCCTGGCTGCTCCACTCTGCCCTGTCTCCCTTGGACTTTTTTCTCAAAGGACTCAGAACTCAAAAACTGAGTTCTGAGTTGTTCAAAAAAGCCCTCAAGAACCTAATTTATTTACTTGTCTACATATGTTATAAAAAAGTGTGGTTTATGAGCAGGTGGATGCTCCTGAGTATGCAGAAATCTCTACAGCTGCAGACAGACACCGTCAGGCCATCTGATGCAGCATGTTACACGTTCCTGCCTCTAAACAAGAGCATCTCTGTGAGCTTTCTTCAAGCCACTTCAGGAAGGTCAGTCAGCTTGGTCCAAAACTCTTGAAAATGAAGAGAGTTGCTTCAGCATGAAGCAGGCTATGGACTACTCCAAGTCTGCTGCCTGGAAGAACTCGACCCTGGAGGTTGGAGCTAGATGATCTTTAAGGTCCTTTCCTACCCAAACCATTCTGAGATTCTAGGACATTATGCTGCAGGACAGAAGAGCAAATAGGACCCATATTTAGGATGACACCAATTAAAAAAATGTCTCTTAGGCTAAAGCAGGTTGCAGAGATGATGGAGTCATCAGAAGGGGAAAGGCTGTGTCCTTGCACGACCTTGAGGCCTTCAGAGCTGCTAGCACTTCCCTCAGTGCCACAACCTGAGACACTTTGTCCTGTTAATATGTTTTGTATTTTATATTTGTATAATATATGCTTTGTAACCAGGACAAAAGGAAAAGAAAAACTCACACAGGTTCATCTGCAGGCAGCTGGCAGTGCAATGTCCAGGTCCTCCTTCATGATTGCAGGGATGGGGTTGTGCCAGAAGAGTGCATGGAGAGGATGCTAGTCAGACACACTGTTGCCCTCAGGTTTCAACAGATGGCTTGGACTGAACTACAAAGTCTTGCTGTTCCCAGCCTCAATTAGATATTGCTTTTTTTTTTTTTTTTTTTTTTTTTTTTTTTTTTTGTGAGGTGGAGGGCAATCATCACTTCACATGCTTCTGATGAGGGCTGCAGGGAGACACTGCACACCAGCCCTAAAGCAGGAAAATCTTTGTTTGCTGGATTGACTTTTTCAGCTAAAGTCCCTAAGCAGTACTGAAGTTAAAACCTTAGATCAGAAAACAGCCTTGTGCCTGAATGAGAAATCTGGCAGAGGCTGGGGTGATGCAGCTCGCCAGAGGCTTGTTCAGCAGTCAGCAGTGTCTTGTCTCCTCGCAGAGGATCAACTGTCAAGGTGCAGCTTCTGAAAGGTTCCCGCCATGTGGGGTGGTCCTTGGGAAAGCTGCAAGCACCCAGCTGTGTGAAGAGCTGCTTTCAGATCAGAAACTGTCCCTGTCCTGGGCACATCGGCAGCAGTGGGTGTGAAGGAGCAGCCGCAGCTGCAGCTGGTACATCCTCAGTCCTGCTGGGGGATGTCAGATGCCCTGCCTCAATGCCAGCCCCCTTGCCATGCAGCCCTGGTGGTTCCGGGCAGGCAGCTGGTGTTTGAGGTGGTGAGCATACAGGTGGTGGCCCCCAACAAGGCCCAGCTTCAGGGACAGGTTCAGAAGCTACGCCAATGTCAGGAGCCTGCCTGACGTTATCTCCTCCAGCCCCTGCCAAGTGGTGTATGAACCCTTGCATGTACCTTGCTAAATGATTCAGCTTCCTTTTCTGACATCCTGCAAGTGTCACGTCCAGAAGCAAGCCCTGGGATCGTCACTTTCAGTTCTGCTGTGGTTATGTGGGTGGCTGACCACAGAGGGACTTCTACAGTCATCTGCCAAGCAGCTACTATGTTCTGGCCTGGACCAGCCATGGCCACGTGGGCATGAGGCAGAGACCCCAAGCCTCGCCCAGGCCTCCAGAGTGCCTTGGCCTCTCCTCACGGCTCTGTGAGGGCTGGAGCATCAGCCAGGCTGTAGCTGGTTGGGGCACAGTGGCAGGACACCAAGGCCTGCCATTTCAACCACCACCATCTGTGCAAGCAGCCACACTTCCAGTGTCTGGAATAATGGGAGTCCCTGGGAGTCACTGAGATGCTCATTTAGAAATGACCTGCTCCAGTGTTTTGCACCCTTGGAAGTAAATTTAAGCTTTCAAGCAAGACCATAATGGGTACAAGTTTCATTGGTTTAAAAAATAACTATGTCAGGGCCAGTCAGAGCCTGTGCAGGCTGCGTTCACAGCCAGCATGCAGCACACTGGCCACATAAGCCAGGGATCAGCCACCAGTAACATGGCCACGGGATCTCCACTGTCCCCTCAAGACATGCAGTGGTGCCAGGCCTTACACAGCCCAGTATTCAGGGCCAGATGTCCAGAAATGAGTAAGACCACAGCAAGCATACTTAAATACTTTCTTTGAGCATTATTCTAGTCTCTGGCTATTGTCAGCCCAGGGGATTTCCTGATTTCTCTGTATTTACGCCCTTCTCTAGGTTCCTCTTTTATGGACTTGTCAGAAAACACTATCTGAGCTCATGCAAACCACTGGCATTGATACCATCCTCCAGCATGGAACTCCTGCTACACCAGCATGAAGAACCACCACTCTAAGTTGTGTTGCATCTGGCTTCCATGCACTTCATCTCATTCTTGCACTGGAAGAGATAGTGGCTTCGTTTCTCTAAAGACTTTCAAGGACAGTGCTGAGTTTCCAGACCCTGTAAGTGTCCTCTCTGGCAGGACATGCCAGCTTGCTTGGGCAGCCAAGGTTGCTTCCCACCCAACTTTTCAGTGACCCTATGTCCATGGCAATGCCAGCCAGCATGGCTTGTCTGTGACTGCTGCTTCTCATGCCTTCATAGTCCTGGGTGAGCACCAATGGGACCCTGGGAGACAGGATCATCCTCTCACTGCCCTTGCTGCAGTACTGACACCCTGGAAGCACTGGGTGGCAAAGTGCCTCCAGGCACCATGTTCAACGAAGGGGAAAGTCCACAAAGGAGGCTGTCTAGGGCAAGGAAGTCAACTCCACACTTCAAGACTTCCTCCACCAAGAAGGAAAGAAGGGTAATGGTCATAGGTGACTCCTGAGGGGAACAGAGGGCCCCCTATGTCAGCTGGACTCTACCTGTAAGGAAGTCTGTTGCCTACCTGGGGCCTGGATCAGGGACATTACAAGGAAACTTCCTGACCTTGTTCACTGCAGAGCAAAAACCAGCAAGGCCAAAGCCCAGTATGAGCTCAATCTGGCCATTATGGCTAAGGATAACAGAAAATGTTTTTATAAATATATTAATGGCAAGAGAAGGGCCACAGAGAACCTCCATTCTTTACTGGATGCAGAAGGGAACATGACTACTGAGGATAAGGAAAAGGCTGAGGTTCTTAATGCCTTCTTTGCATCTGTCTTTACTAGCCAGACCACTTATCCTCAGTGTACTCAGCCTCCCGACCTGGAACTCTGGGATGAGGAGCAGAAGAAACACCCCACAGTTCAAATGGAAACAGTTAGAGACCTGCTGCTTCACCTGGACTGTCACAAGTCTATGGGGCCAGATGGGATCCACCCAAGGGTGTTGAGGGAGTTGGCAGATGTGATTACTGGGCGGCTTTCCATCATCTATCGGTGGTCATGGTTATCCAGAGAGATCCCAGATGACTGGAGACTTGATAATGTGATGTCCATTTATAAGAAGGGTTGTAAGGTAGACCCTGGGAACTACAGGCCTGTCAGCCTGAACTTGGTGCCAAGAAAGGTGATGGAAGAGGTCATCGTGAATGCAATCACGCAATGTATGCATGTCAGCCAGGGGATCAGGCCCAGCCAGCATGGGTTCATGAAAGGCAAATCCTGCCTGACCAATCTCATCTCCTTCTATGACCAGATAACCTGCCTGGTGGATGAGGGAAAGACTGTTGACATAGTCTACCTAGACTTCAGCAAAGCCTTTGACATGGTCTCCCAGAGTATTCTCCTGGAGAAGCTGGTAGCCCGTGTCTTGGACAGGTACACTCTTTGCTGGGATAAAAGCTGGCTGGACAGCTGGGCCCAGAGAGTAATGGTGAATGGAGTAAAATGCAACTGGTGACTGGTCACCAGTGGTGTTCCCTGGGGGTTGGTGTTGGGGCCCATCCTGTTTAATATCTTTATTGATGATTTGGACGAGGGAATTGAGTGCACCCTCAGTAAGTCTGCAGATGACACCAAGTTGGGGTGGAAGTGTTGATCTGCTGGAGGGTAGGAAGGCCCTGCACAAGGACCTGGACAGGATGGGTCCGTGGGATGAGGTTGAACAGGGCTAAGTGCCGGGTCCTGTACTTTGGCCACAACAACCCCATGCAGCCCTATAGGCCTGGGGGAGAGTGGCTGGAACGTTGTGCAGAGGAAAAGGATCTGGGGGTGCTGATTGATGTGCACCTGACCATGAGCCGGCAGTGTGCTGAGGTGGCCAAGAAGGCCACAACGGCATTCTGGCTTGTATAGGAATATATGTATATGTATAGGAATATATATAGGAATAGTGCAGCCAGCAGGACCCGGGTGGTGATCATCCCCTTGCATTCTGCTCTGGTGAGGCTGCACCTCGAGTGCTGTTTTCAGTTTTGGGCCCCTCACAACAAGAAGGATATTGAGGCCCTGGAGCTTGTCCAGAGAAGGGCTACGAAGCTGGTGAAGGGCCTGGAACACAAGTCCTGTGAGGGGCGGCTGAGGGAACTAGGGCTGTTTAGTCTGGAGAAGAGGAGGCTAACGGGAGACTTTATTGCTCTCTGCAACTACCTGAAAGAAATGATTCTATGATTTTATGCTTGACAGGTGTGTCTATGTGCCCCGGCACTGGCACACAGATACGCCTGCCAATCATAGAATTGTTGAGTCAATTGGAGTCAAAAACTGAGTGGGGAATATGGGCACAGTGTGTGGGACTGAGAGCACAGGTTGGTGTGAACATGGGCACAGTGTGAGCAAGGGCATGGCATGAGCATGAGCATGGGCATGGGCATGGCATGACACAGCATGGGCCAGACAGCATGGCATCGTGTGAGCCTGTACAGCCACATACACGCTGCTGTGCACATGCCTGCAGCTGTGCATGTGGTTGTGGCATGGGTTTCTCTAATGGTGCCTGAACTCCTGAGCTTAGACCAGCATTGTGGGTGCAGGCACGCTGGTGTATGTGCTGCTGTCTTCCCCAGGAAGCCTCTCATCTGCCTGTCTGTGAGTGGCTGGCTCGTTTGGGGGTGTCTGTTAGTGCACTCATGGGCTGTGCTTGAGTGGCTGTTGAGCTGCAGCTGTGGTGTGCAGTGCTATTCACATGTTTGGGATGGGGCAGGCTGACACTGGCACATGGTGGAAACAGGGAAACGCACCTCCCAGCCCTGGAGCTGAGTTGGTAGGATGGCAAAAGCTGCCCTGGCCTGCAGTTATTACCCCGCAAACAGGGTTCTACCAGGAGCAGAGACAAGACCTACGGCAGATCAGTGCCCAGGGCAGCAAGGGCAGGGGAGCTCAGAGACCTGCAAGGAGGTGGAGAGCCCATGTGCCCAAGATGAGCACCCGGCCACAGCATTGGCCTTGTGAGAGACATCTTGGTGCTGTGCTCCTGCACGGATGCAGATGCTTCCACATCCATGGCTGTGGGGCTTGTTGGGGCAGAGGAGGGCAGCCTCTGCAGACACTGGTGAGAAGAGTGGTAGTAGCCACACTGTAGTGGGGACACAAACTCTTTGGGTCATTTCTGTCAGTGCCGCTCCTGACCTTGCAGCCCTAACAGCCCAATGGCTTTGCACATCTTCTTAACCCAATGAAGTTTTGCAATATTTTGAGTTTTCAGAGCTCTTCTGGTTACACAGGTCTGGGTTCCCACCAAAGAAGAGCGTTGCATTTCCAGCCCCACTGGCTGCAGAGGAAAGCTTGAAGATAGTAGTGTTGAAGGCTGGAGAGGAATAAAATTCATATTCTAAAAGTATTATTTTCAAAGGCTTTATTTATTTACTTGTTTATGGCTAATTTAATGATTTTAGAAGGTCCTTTTTTAAAGGAGATTTATGACTTTCTGTGAGTTCGCAATAGTGTAACAGCCTACTCATCAGAGGGAAATGTGAAAAATGCCTGGGCCAGAAACACCCCCTTAGGATTTAGGTCAGAGAAGCAAAGTGAGGGCAGGCACTTCCAAGTGTTCTGAGCAGAGCCGCCCCACCCTCAGCTCTGGTCAAAACCAGCCAAGTGCCTCCAGCCACCAGGCCACAGGGCCATGGCACTCCTCAGGCAGTGGTAGCTCCGTGCCGCTAGGTGGCACAGCCACTCCTGCCCCCATGGTGTGGTCGGTGCCATCAAGATGTTGGGCTCATCGGCCTCTGCAGGATGAGCCAGCCCACAGCCTGATGTGGAGCAGAGGCTGCCCTCCTCTGCCCCAACAAGCCCCTCAGCCATGGATGAGGAAGCATCTGCATCTGTGCAGGAACACAGCACCAAGATGTCTCTCACAAGCCCAAGCTTCTTTGCTAAGCCATCAACATTAAATATTTAACGATGAAATCATCAGATTTTTCAGTTATTATCCTCATGGCCAGTCCAGCTGAGCTCTCTCTAAGGTGGTCTGTGTACATCCCTTGCTGGTGCTGGGAAGCTGGGGATGTGCTCATTGCTGAGCCTCAGCCACGGTGCAGCTCCCCAGCCAGGCATGGAGGGATGTCCAGACTGCCTCTGGGACCTGGTCTGCCCTGTGAAGTGTCTTAGCCTAAGGACTGATGGAGGTTTTGGAAGATATTAAGATCTGTTTAAGGTTTTGGAAGCATCCCAAAGAAGTTGATGATTTCTTCATAGAAGAGATCATGCCAGAAGTACTAGGATGGGGCCATTTCTGCATAGGTAACTTAGAAACAGCCTTTCCATTTGAACTGGTCCTAAATGCAGAATGAAAAATGAAAGCATGTTTAAAAAGTCCCAAGAGAACTCAAAACAATACAAAGTATTTTCACTTAGGACTAAATGAAATTTTGGTGAATGAGGAAATGTCTTTGAGGTTGGTTTGTTTAGTCAGTAATAGTAAAAAGTGTATTTCTTTTCCAGTTTGACCAGCACAACATTCATTGCCAGCCATAGCCCAAATACAGCCTCAGTCAGTGGGAATGGAAAAAGCAGTTGTGATTTGGGACCTGCTCTGAGCCTTTGTAGAAAGTAAGCATAGCACAAGCCTAAGGCCCTGCTTGTAACACAATTCACCCCCAGCTCCTCACCCATCCCACATCTGCAGCACTCCTGGGGACAGAGCAGTAATAAATAATAATAATAATAATAATAATAATAATAATAATAATAAGCTTTTAAAGCTTTTTGCCATGTGGATGTGCATAGTGGCATGAGGGTGAAAGTCAGCCCACATAGCTGCTGTGCAGCCTTGGTACAGGGTGGCTGTGTTCTTGTTTCCCTTGGTCTCCTCCATGGCAGGATTGCTTGCATTTCTAAGCCATGACTTTACTTACCCGGTGCCAGGTGTCTGCCAGGATGGCAGAGCTGCAGTTTGGTGGTGCAGAAGAGCCCAGGGCTAAGATGGAGCAGACCTGCGCCTCTTGTGAGCCCCACCCTCAGGCCATGGCTGGACAGCACCTTCCCTTACCTGGGTAGGGCCTTACAGGCACCAGCCTCTCCGTGGCAGCTCTGTCCTCACCGGCAAGGAGCTGGCCAATGCCATGCCTGTGGATGTTTCTTGGGCTTGTGGATACTCCACGGTCCTCCTCCATGGGCAGGAGACCATCTTCAGCAGCCAAAAGAAACAAGAAGCACCTGCCTGCATGGACATGGCTGAGGATGGGTGTCACTGGCTGCCTATGGCAGGGGACAGCTGGTTTGTGGGGTCCCTCAGCCTTTTGCAGGGGTGCACTGGAGGGCACACAGGGACACATGCCCAAGGAGGATCCGGGGTAGCAGAGCTTGCTGCTCCCAGCTCTGGCCCCTGAGCACAGAGGAGCCCCCGTGTCCTCACTGGCCCATCCTTCCCTCTCTGGGAGCATAGGGCCGGGCTCTGGCAGGATGGGAAAGCTCCAGGGTGAGCCGCATCGCTTCCAGGCCTCAGTTATTGCAAGGCAGTTTGGATCCAACATAGCCCTCTGATGCCTTGAGACAGGGAGAGTGCACAGTAAAAGAAGGAAAAATGCTCAGCTGTTGAAATTGTGAAGGCACAAAGCAGCCCAGGCTTCCTGCCATGCTGACGCAGCTGGTCCACATGCCTAGCCTTCTTTTACAACTGGGTAAACTGAGGCAGAGCAGTCAAATGATGTAACCAAGTGTGTGAGTGCTGATCTCTACCTGGAACGTGGCTGTAGCCCAGCACAGGCTCACTGACAGAACTCCCACTCCTTCCAGTTCAGCTGCCTACCCCTTCCCAAAGCACAGCCCTGCTTGGCACGGCACCATCTCTTGTGAAGGGTGACCAGAACTGTCCCAATGGCAGAAGGTGGAGAACCCTGTGAGTGTCACAGGCACTGAACTGCCATATGGGAGGGGGGGATGGGGGCGGGGGGGGGGGGGGCGGGGAGTGCAAGAAGATGCTTATAGGGTGTAGGGTCACTCACACGAGTGCCCTGGGGTGCTGCTCAGGAACCCAGCCTCTGGTCTGCCTGAACCTCAAGGCAGCAGCCAACCCCAGACTGCTCCCCAACAGCTTGCTGCTCCAAGACCGAGCAAGCAGGGTGGCTATCCGCCACAGCAGCTGTGCTTTATGTAATGGGGAGAGTAAAGTCACAGCCCCCACGGCACACAGCTGCAGAGCAAAGCAGGAATTTTGGGAGCCCCACCTCCACCCCCTCCCCACTGTGCCAGGATTCCCTAGGGAGAGAGCATCTGGCTTCAATAATCTGTACCTTGGAAGAGGTTCAGTTGCACAAACAGCTGTGATCACACGTGCCAGGCTGGAGTCATGCTGCAGGGAGACATCAGATCTGGCAGGATGCTGGAGCGGAGCCGGAAATGCTGTGCTCAATCCCCTGGTGACAGGCACCCTGGGGGCACCTGGCACAGCCGAGGCACCATCATCCCCCCAGGAATGAGCTGGGATGGGGCAGCAGAGGTCCCAGCTCACCCACCATTACCACTGCTCCCATTACAATGCAAAGCAAAAAGCTCCCATTACACAAGCAAAGGTGAGGGCAGAGCTGGTCCTTATCAACTGAGAGCCTACACCATGACTATGGTCTCAGCCACGGAGCACTAAGCATACATGTCAATGCTGCTAATGCAGGAAGCAGTTGTACATCTGCCAAAAGGAGAAAAGTGCTGGCAAGCTGGAGGCTGGAATTCAGGCAGGGCTGCATGGTAATAAGGCACAGAGGGGATTTGGGGCAGGAGAAAGTACCTTGTAATGAGCGATCAAGGAGGTGAACAAGAGTTACTGGGTGCCAGGTCACAGAGCTGAGAAGTGCCAGGCACCAACCAGCCCCTGAGCTGAGGGAACAAACACAGGCAGTAGTAGCTGCACATGCCCGGCACAGCCCAGCTCCCCTTCCCAGAGAGGACTGACTGACTGTCCCAGGACCCAGGGTGCTCCCCAGGTCCTCAGGCCGTTGGTTCATCTCCCAGTGATTTGCAATGGAAAGAGCAGGACAGTGGGTGCAAAACAGGGGCAGTCTGACAGTGCACTGGGTGCTGGAGCTGCTGAAAACTGCCCAGGGCAGCAAGGAACCTTGTTGGGCAAAGAGCAGTTCCTGTGTAGCAGGGAAGAAAAGCAAAAGCACAAAACGTACGGGCTGGGGGCCCAAGATGCGTCTGTTCCTGCTGGCATTTGGAATAATTGTTCTGCTGGGAGAGCAGCCCTTCTTTAAGGAGGGTATGCTGGGCACGCAGCCCAGCCTTAAAGGGCGTGAGAAGGGCATGGAACTGGGCAGAAGAAGAGAAAGAACCTACAAATAGACCTGGGTGATTGAAGCCTTCCCAAAGAGCATAGCTGAGGACACAGTAGATGAGATCATGGATCCCCTAGGGCAGGTTGGGGACCAGACAAGACTTTTTGGTTGGCCAGGGCCAAGCACACCCTGCCCATACACACACCTCTCTGTGGATGGTCCTCTCCTGACACCAGCTGCCCCTGTTCAGTTTCACCCTGGGCCCAGCAGCTCCTGAGGCTGTGATAATACATGAAGACTTGAGTGGTGACTATATGGTGTTGCACCTTGCTTTTGACAACCTCAGGTGTCAGGGGGTTGAGTTTAGATAGTTTGGCTGGGCACAGACCGGACCTGGTATGCTGCAACTGTGCACAAGTTTCCAGATGTGATCAGCACACCTGGATGTGCTTTCAGAGATGTGTGCAGACCCAAAGAGAACAGAACTTCACCCACTTCACCAGCACCCTGCTAACAGCCCTGGACATAAACCCAGGTCTCACAGCCGCTGGACCACCACTGAGCTGCTCATGATTAATGGGGTGGAAGGTGACATAGGCTAGGCACATAGGTGAGGGTCAGGCACAGGTCAACCCCCCCACCCCCCCTCAGGGACCCAGAAGCTGTGTGTCCAGGCCAGGTCTTGCAGCTCCAGGCCAGGGACTGACTCCCAGCCCTCAGGTAGTCCCCACTCTTGGCAGTAGGCTCCCATATTCCAGAGCTTCCCTGGAGGGAGTGGGCCCAGTGCCAGCACTGCCCAGGCTGCAGAGAGGCTGTTTCCCTCCAGCTGGTCAGGCCCCAGCACAAGGGCAGTGGCAGAGCTACCTTGGCTCCACACAGAGCAGCACTGAGCAGGGACAATGATCCTCTCTTTTCTTTGAAAGACCTCTGGGACTTCACATCCTAAGAAAGATATTAAATGGGAACTGAGGGCAATTATCAACCCCTCCTTGCCTTGTCTGGGAACTGTGGCTACCCTAATCACCACTTGAAAGAGACTGCTGCAATGATTCTTCTCCCAGGCATAGGGGGCTTGGCTCAGGTCTTCCTTCCATGACTCTGCTCCCATACTGGGAGCACGGAAGCTTGGGCAGCTCGCCTGCAGAGCACAGTGCTGCAGGTTGGTCTCTGTAGCGTGCAGCAAGGGTCCCAGTTCACACCAGGTCATGGCTCTGCATAATGTCAAAGGAAGGTGCCTCCTGCCAGTGCAAGGTCTTAGCTTCACCTGTCACAGGTGCACCTTTGGTGCAAGGCAGAGGGATGTGCACCATGAAGCACCCTGACAGAGAGTTCCCCTCAGGCTCCCTGTGCAGGAAGACAACTGCAGAGCTGGCACCAGTCATTGTGGCCATAGCTGCCCACAGTCATTGGAGGTGGTTATATTGGTGCATTGCTTGAGAAGAAATAATAACATTAAAGTTTGAGAGGGGTGCATGGGGGTTTCATGATCCCATCCTACAGTAGTGAGGGAAGACTAAGAGCGTCCCCAGCCCAAGAGCATAGGGATGCCCTGAGGGGAAGGGAAAGAGCATGGGAACCCAACCTGGAGCAGAGACCCACTGTTCTCCTCATGTTCAGGCTGCAGTTGTGCAGCCTCAGCTCACCCACAATCCCTTGGGACAGGACAGCCACTGCAAGGCTTGCAGCAACAAATGGACTGATTTAGTCAGAAAAACAGATGGATAAACTAAACAGTTCACCCCACTTTATTATCCCTAAAGACAGATTATGAAGAGAGACACTTTTCCTTCAGCCTCAGGCAAAACAGGCACTGGACACCAGAGGAGACAGCAAAGAGATGGCAGGCACTGATGCCCAGGGGATAACTAACACCATACTCCTGCAGATACAGGACATGACTTGCCATGGCCTTGCTCTTTCTTCCTTTCCCTAACACTTTGCTGACCCCCACTCCGGCAGGGAGCAGTAGGCACGAAGGAAGAACTGTGACCACATGCCCTGCAGTGAGCTTCAGGTTGAGATCAGGCTCAGAGAGGAGTTGGGTAGGACAGGCAGCATTGGACTGGTAGAAACATCTTCCCAGAACCGGGAGAGGAACTGGTTTGCACAGTTCCCAGCCCTACAGAGCTAAACCTCTTAAAGCAGGGCAGGTCCAGAAGCTTTTGCTCAGCTCAGTGCATTGTGCCACAGCACTGTGCAGGTAGAGTCCAAGCACAAACAATGCTGGAGAGAAAGGTCCTGGAGCTACAAAGGACTAGAACTGTGCTACATGGGGATTCACATGGATCTACGAACGTAGCATAAGTACCAAGTACCAAGCCACAGCTCAAGCCTCATCATTGAGCTGGGTGGGAAGGAGAAGGTATCCAAAAGGCACACCAGTCTAACATGACCACCACCCCAACAGAGCTGGAGAAGGATTCAATTCACACCCTGGACATCACCCCAGGTAGCCTGCATATACTACCAGGTCACCCAAAGCTGCCATTTCCCCACTTAGAGATGTACAAATAAAGAGCCTAGCAGCTTCCTCTTCATCACCCACATCCAGTTACAAGAAACCAAGTCCTAAAGCCCCAATGTGAAATCAGGCTTCTGTTATTGTCCTCCTTCTAAAGTCATCATGAAAAAATATGACTGCCAGGCTTATAAGCAAATACTTACCAGGTCAAACCAAATAAAGTGACGTAGAGGTATCTCTGCCTCAATCTGCAAACAGCCTGAAACAGCAGCTCAGAGGTACAGGGTTACCTCATTTGGGTCTATGGCTCATTAACTATAGGAGCCTGCAGACATAAAACAGGAAATACGGCATCACTACAGCAAACTGGAGAAAGGGATTGCCCTAGGAGGAGCACCAGCTTGGGCACTGCTCTAGCCCAGTCTGGTTCCACCAGCAGACAGCAGGGAGGAGCTAGGTATGCCCCACTACAGATTTTCAATCTTGTCCCCTGACAGAGGGACAAGCAACAGACGGGACACCTTTCAATGGCCAGGCTTGCCTGGGAATGCCAGTTGGAGTGTTCAAGATGCATCATTTTTTTTCTAAGAGCAGCCAGAATTCAGCCTAAGTCAGGCCAAGAGTACAGCAGCTCTCCCCCACCTCTCCCTGTGCAGACAGCACGGGTAGCACCTGTTTCACCCAACACATTGGGGATCACAGAATGGGGGAGTAGTCACTGCAGTCAGTTTTAGAAAAGGAGTAGCTTGCGAGCAGTGCTGCTGGGCAAGCACAGCAGGGAGGGTAGACTCCCCAGACCTGCCCAAGCAGGGTTGGTGAAGTGCTGTCCCCAGCTTCCTCCCACAGGGACACCACGGGCAGTTCTAGACCTCCACAGCTCTTGAGAGCTCCACACCTGGAGCAATGAACGCAATGGTTTTAGGGCAAGAGTCCCAGCCCCACAAACCCCTCTGGGGAAGCTCAAGTACAGGGCCAGGAAGAGTACTGGGGGACAGGCACTAGATGAAGGTGGAGTCCAGCTGGCTTGTTTCATGGTTGCTGCGGGCGCGAGCCTCAAAGAGCTGCTTGATCAGAGCAGATTTCTCCTGCTCCAGCTGGGTGATGCGTTCACTCTTGTCGGTCACCTCCTGCACAAGACAGAGTAGGAAAATGCTGATCAGAGCTCTGCTGTGTCTGAGGCATTTGTGAGCTGGGTGAGGCTCAGCTGCTTTAAGCCCCCCACAGCCCAAAAGCACCACTTGCATGTGCCAGGATGCAAATCCCTGTGGTGAGCGTGGCCCTGGCAGGGGGATCTTTGGTGTCTGCTTCCCAGAAGCACTGCTCGCAGACCCAAGATGCAGCATCTGCACCCTCTTGTGGCCTTTATTTGTCATGGTCTTTTCCCTTTGGCAGGGAAAATGAGGTCTATGTCCACGGTCCCTCGCCTAGCAAATAGCTAGACACATGCCCCTCAACAAGAGGGGTACCCAGTTGCAGGACATGGAAGGGCTCCAGGTGTAGCCCACAGCCCTTCTCCAGGATGACCAAGGTTGGCCAGGTTGAAGGAACTCTTTCTAACTGTCTCATACTTTTTCCCCAATGGCTCCCTCCCAGCCTTCTCTGTAAGTGTATCTCCTCTCCATCATCCCCACTCACCTTGGTGAGAAGTCGGTTTTGCTCTTTCAACATATTGATGGCTTGCTGGGAACCTGCTGAGGCTGGGGACACCACGGGGGCTGTGGAGGCCAGCCTGCTCAGAGCTGAGGAAGGGTTTCCTGGCTGTGGAGAAGATGAAGGGAAGGGCTGAGACATCGAGCTTTGTTCCTGGTTGGCCTCCCCAACCTGTGTCCCAGGATAGAAGCTGTTTCTGTGACCCATGGGGAACTAATAGATTGGGAGCTGAGCGAAGTCCTACACAGGATTAAGACCCCACCAGCACAGTCAGCACAGGCCATCACAAGGTCTTCAGCAAGGCTTTTCTAGACAGAAGTGAAAGCATTCATGCCAATGTGTCCTGTTCCTGCCAGGAGCCCATGTGGGCATCCAGGACAGCCAGTTCCAAGAGGACTGGCTCGGCACCTCTGCAGGATGTCCCCCTTTTTGGGGACCTCCTTTATCCCCTCAAATACCTTGAGAATCCTCCATCCTAGCCCAGGACTAGTTGCACTATCCTCTTGGCTGTCTACCATCCTTGTCTTGCCAACAGTCAAGTTGGCCCCTAGAGCCTGGGGAAGCTCTGACAGCTCCAATGACAGCCCAGCTGTCAGTGTGAGGGCACAAAGGGCAGGCCCCTAGCTCACACAAGTGATGGCAAGCTGCTAACGTCCTGCCCTCTCACCTTGCCCACGGCGGACAGGAGGTCACCCAGGCAGCGGTTCACCTCCTGCAGCTTGGGAAGCAGGCGCCCCAGGTGGCTCTGGCTGCCATCAGGGAAGAAGTCCTGGGGGATGGGGCAGAAGAGTCCAGGCATTATTTTGGGGCCAGCTTCTAGGGAGTCATTCTGCCCTGCAGAGAGGGCTTGGTGGCTGGCTGGCCTCCAGTCCCCTCCAAACACCTCCCAGAGCTGGGGCAGCCACCTGCTTCCATGTCTCAGCTGGCCCTGCACCTCTGTAGCATGGCGCTTGCACAGGCCATGGGACATACCCACGTTCAGAAGGCAAGACATGAGCCTCAAGCCTGGCATTATGGCACAGACAGCACAAGGGCTGAGGTTGTGGCTGCTCTGTCATGCTCTGATCCTGAACCTGCATGCAGCCTGGCAGGAGGTGAGTGGGGCTGGCCAGCTGTGCCAAGGGCACGGGTGTCTAAACAAGGGAAGACCCTTCCTGTGCTTCCCTAGGGCTCCCCCAGGTGGGCCAGCCCAAGGAAGAACCCCGTGGCTGGCAGGTGGGCAGCAGAATGTCCCAGTTGGTGAGGAAGGGTCGGCCTCTCTGCATCGGGCAATTTTACCTGGGACATCCACCATGATGAGAGGCCAGGCCTGATCCCATTCAGGTAGCAACCCCACAGCTCCACACCAGGCACGTGGAGGGGCTCACTCATACCCTCCTTACCTGCTGCAGCTCTCCCTCTCTTCTGCCAGGGGAGGGTTGGTCCAGTGTCCCCAGCCCCTCAGTCAAACAGTGAGGGCACACACAACAAGCAGAGGCAGCAGAGCCAGGCCAATGCTGGGTGCACCAAAACATCCCAGCCCAGTTCTCACAACCCATGGACCCTTCCAAGCCGATGGGAATCCCCAGAACAAGCCCTAGACTCACAGTACTGGTTTTGTTTTTTCCCAGGAGTCTCTGGTGTTCTTGCATGAAGTGGATGTGCTGGTGGTACCATTCACGGGCACGTTCAACCATCTCCAGACCTTGAAGCAAGAAATCCTTCTCCTGCTCCAGCTCCTTCATATGCTTTAGCTGCAGGACAGTGCACAGATGTGTTACCCTCTCCTCACCCAGGTCCAAGTCAAATGTTCAGAGAAACACTGCCCCATCAGATCCCAAGTGAAGGCATCATAGATCAGCTTAATCCAAAGTTCAAGCAATTTCCTCTAGCCTAGTCCAAGGTCTTGCCAAGCCCAAGGAGTTGGTTTCTTCATGAGACACAGAGGAATTTGGTTGCCAGCAGCTGTGTCAGTCCTTTTCCCCATGAAAAGCTGTGGAGAATTTGGATGATAGCCACTGCCTGATCCTGATTTGGGGTAAAAATTCTCCAGTTTGGGAGAACAATTGCAGCAGCTGAAGGGCAGTCAGGTCGCCTCCATCCTCCTGTCTAGGGAACCAGGCCTGGTCCCCACCAGCTCTTAGTGAAGAAGCATGTTTCTCTGCTTTGTCATTTATCCAAGGATATGCTAAGAATGGGGCCTGCACCCGCTCTCTAAATCCTCTTGAGGCTGCAAGCTTCAATCAGTAACACAAATTCACCTGGCTTTCAGAGAGCAGACAAGCTATCTACACAGACTAGAACCCCAGGCAAAATCTACAGTCCTGTTTACCCAGCTCTCTGCTTTCTCCTTTGCTTTTCTGCCCAAGGCACCTTCGAGTTGAGCACAGCATACCCTTCTGCTGACTGTGTCTGCTTAGTCTTTCAGGTTCAAGCTCCAGAGTCAAATGGAGAGAGACATGATATGTTCACATGTCCAGAGGGCTGCTAACAGAGCATCCAGGGCTCTTGCCCCCACCCCTTTGGGATGAGCAGAACAGGGCCCTGCCAGCCACAACCTGCTGCAGCACAGGCAGCTTGGGCCCTCCATCAACAGCAGGCAGCAGCAGCACCTAGCTGCCTGTGCCCAGCTGACAAGGGTCTTCCCTGCTCTGCTGCCACCCCCTTCTCCCAAGGCCCCTTGGCTCCGCACTGCCATGAGAAAATCACGGAGGTGTCAAGAAAAGAGGAGGGTCTGTTTCCAGAATAACAGAATGACCACATCACAGTAAGCACACCACAGCACAGTTCATCAGCCTTCACTCTTCCCTGTTATAGAATCATAGAATATCCCGAGTTGGAAGGGACCCATAAGGATCATTGAGTCCAACTCCTGTCCCCTTCTCACAAGCTGTACCAGCCTGCTCCCCCAGCTCACGCCCCTCCTGGACCACCCTTGTGGCTGCAGAAAGGCCTTCCTCCATGTCGAGCACTGGGCTGCATGCCCAGCACCCCCCAGAGTAAATGGCTGCCTGCCTTCTCTGCCGTGATGCAGCCTGACCTCCACAGCCTGTGGCACAGACTGAGCACCAGGAGAGTCTTCACTGTGGAGGGCAGACAGCTCTCCATGCACCATAAGCACTCTGATCACACAAGCAGGCAAGCCTAGAAACCGTTGGACACTCGGGAACCTCTTCTGCTGTTTTGGAGAACATCTGGATGGAAACAATTCAGCTCAGAAGTGACTTTAAACATTGATCGCCTCCAGCAAACAGGTGACACTGTACCAACAGCTTCTTCAGGCTGCCAGCTTCTCTGTCCCCACCTCCACTCCCTAAGTCTCACAATTGTCACATGCCAGCTACCCCTTATGCCAGGGCTATTCTTGCTCCCTCTGCTTCTGGAAATGCTGTTTACGATACAGCAGTCAATCACATGCTCATATGGACAAACAGACAGAAGGTGACGTACCCACACGAAGAACTGCAGAGCTTTGGTGCTACACAGAATATTGCTGAGGGGCATGAAGAAGGTGCTGTATGTGGCAAGGCCCCCCATCCAGCTCTGGCTGGAGCCTGTGACTGCCTATCCCAACCTGGTCCCACTGGGCTTGCTGGTCAGCACGGGAACCAGAGGAAGAGGCAGCATCTCACAGAGCAGTGGGACATCAGCAGTTCTATCAGGTGCAGGGACAGACGGAATCAATCTAGGGGCAGAGGACAGGATACAGCTAGGGGCAGAGCAGCTTCTGGGGCAGGAGAATAGGGAGGTGGAATGGGCACAGCGCATCTTGGTTGGTCACTGCCTGTGGTAGAAGGGGAGGGGAGAGTGCTGTTCTCTGGGCTGCCTGCAAACAAAAGTGCTCGGCCTCTCACAGGTCTCATTCCAGCTATGCCAAGGTCATGGGGAAATTGGGTCGATCAATGGACTCATTGAAAATAAAACAACAACAAAAACCACCTAACATCTAAGCAGTCACCAGTTGTCTATCATAAAGGGTCCCGGAGCTGCAGCACAGCCCCCACTCCTCTGCTTTGCTGATCAGGATGAACAGGTCTAAGTGCACCTATGGGACGCACAATGGACAACAGTGCCTCACTCCCCCCCTTCTACCCCCATCCCACCCCTGGTAGGCAGATTAGCCTAATCACAGCTGTGTGCCTTGTCTTGCCTAATATCTTCCCAGCATCAGGGAGGAAGCGTAGCCAGGCAAGATCCCTGCTCTGCATGCAGATTCAATCCTTGCTGGATTCAAACCTGTTCCAACTGTCTCCGCATACTCAAAAGTGGAATTGGTACCAAATACTTCTGCCCTGGTGCTTGGGAAGGCTTCTCACTCCCACAGGACAAGTTGAGGCATCTTATCTCTGGGAGGAGGAACACATAAAGGCAGTGCAGCACTCGGAAAAACTAGAGATGGATGGATGGAAGAAAGGTAGAGCACCTGCCTCCCACCTCTCCCACAACTATGCACCATGGGGAAACAAAGGCAATGGCCACACTAAAAAGCAACAGCACTTGTGGCAGTGCTGGGAACAAACACCAGCTTTCAGCAAGACACCCTGGCCACCATCCCCTTTCTAATCAGCAGCAGGCAGGACTTCACACTCGCAGCAGTGATGACACCTCTGCTGCATTCCACCTTGGAGCCACATGCACATGTGAGAGACCTGCTAATGGAGGAAAGGGGTATACCCTGTCAAAGCAGCAACGTCCAAACCACCAGAAACCTGAGGACCAGAGGGACCCCTAATCCCAGGCAGAGACATCCACACTTATTGCTCCATGTCAGCACCTCTCAGCAGAGAACCCCTCAGTCTGAGAGAGAAAGACCCAGCCCTTTGCATTGCTGTAAGCCCAACAAATATTTCCCCATGTGTGCATAAACTGCCCCCTCCCCAGAGTGGTCAGGCCAGGAATCAGAGCGTGTTATGTTGCTCAAGGCCAGTGCAATGCTGTAATCAGTGCTGCACAAGGACACCCACGCAGCCTCCTGGCCCTGCTCAGGGAGCCGGTGACACCAGGGTGCCAAAAGTGGAATTGCAGATGTGAGAGTCACGGCCTTGCCTGCAGCTCTCACTCCACGAGAGAGGAAGACCAGTGAGGAAGACCAGATGATTACTCATCCTGCAGGCAAGGTCTTGGCTTGAGCTTGTGGGCAACATGCCCAGACAGCTTCTCCATTCCACTTGGGAGCAACACAGATCCCTTAGTCTGGGCAATCTGATTCAAACCTCTCCAGGGACAGAGAGGGGAGCAGATCTCTTGATACTGGGCTTCCCTGCCAAATTCAGTTCAGATTGCGCTGCATTAATGGCAAAATTCTCTCAGGAGCCACAAGGATCAGCATGCTTGAGCCCTGACCTACAAAGAACAGCTAGCAGAGGACACAGCACAGAGGCTCTGCACAAGGCATGCTTGAAAAGCCCAGAGACCAATCTTCGCAGATGACTGAAGCACTGGGGCCTTCTCCTGTATCATAAGGTAAATTGTTGCCTTTCTCTACCCAAGTTTTTGCCCATGAAGACAGTGTTTGACTGCAAAAGGTGCCAACTCCATGGGTTGCCATCACTCCATGGGACACAGGGGAAAACATACCTCCTCCTTCTCCTGAACATTTCAGAACAGAAAACACTTTGAAAGTAACTGCAAGACCACCATGTACATCAATATAGCTTTATAACAGAAATCCTGCAGGGGCAGGCCCCTTGACTGTAGCCCAGGACAAGGCTGTTTTCTTACCATGCTAAAATCCACACCGTTGGCGATAGTGTGTCTCCGGTGTTCTGCACGTCCCCTCTGATGTCTCCGAATGTCCCCAGTGCCTCCATGGCCACCATCTCCCTGGGATTGCCCAGCAGATTTAACATCAATACCTGTAACAGATGAAAGCATGAGGGCACCAGCTGCTTGCAACAAAACCTGCCCATGGCCCCTTTGTGGGGCAGTCTGTGGGGTAGCCCTGCAAGCAGGCAGGGCAGGCAGCAGCTGAGGAAGCACTGGCCCTAGCACCTGCTCACATCTTTGTGCAGGCAAGCCAGACCTCAGCAACAGCTTACTTTGTTGTGCCAGGCTGGCAGCAGACTTTGGTGATTATCTTCTGTAAAAAGCAGGCAGCTTCTAGGCAATGCTGCTTCAGTTCCAGCACAATTAAACCATTAGTGATACTGCCTACCCTTTTGTCCAGTCTTCACGGTATCCCTGACTTCTGCTCAGGAAGCACAGGCTCTGCCATGCACTCACCTCCTCCTGAAGCCAGCTCCTGTTTGGTGACGGGCTCACACATTTGCTCCCATTTGTACAAGCAGTGGCAACCCAGCAGCATCAGAAAGGGTCAGAGATCAGCTCCTTCTCCAGTCACGTGTGGCAGCTCTCACAAGGGGCTTTCTTTGGAGGGGGCAGCCACTTAGAGCAGCTCTGGAGATGGTCACGGAGATCAGACCAACACATTTCAGAACAATCACACTTTCCTTCCCCACCCGGATATGTGCTTGGTGCTAAAGGGGGTGATGCACACCAGAAGCCGCATGCCTTTGGTCTAAACATACAGTAATCTGGCTATAGGGTTACCGAATTTTTATCAAAATCCCAACATCCTATTTAGCAAAAGACTGATGTACTACATACAAATGATGCTGGTCCAAATCCACACATAACCTATTTTTGCAGATTAAATTCACACTGGCAGATTTCAGGCTGGATCAGATGTCTCATGCCCATGCTATATGCTTGTACACTAAAGCAGGTACTGGCTAAGCACCTTCTGAAATCAGCACAAGCCCTGTACTGCATGCCCTGGCTAACTTGCCAGAAAGGCAGCCCTGCAGCCATGTCCCAGCCATCTCAGCTCCATGTTTCTGGATGAGCTTAGAGCACCGCCCTGCTGCTGTGAACCGTGGTGCCAGGGCACAAAGGTTGCTGCCACCGCCCCTTCCAGACATGCCCAGGCAGCAAGCCTGCTGCGCTCCCTCCTTGCTCCAGTCCCCTGCTGAGTCCCCAGGAGACCCTACCGCATGCTCACCCCCACATTCTTGCTGCTCACCACACTCTCTGATCACAACTTTTTGCTTTCCCTACTTTCAAAAAATAACCAGAAAATAGCAGCAGGGAAGTAGGCAAGTGAAAGCAGGCAGTGAGGCAGCTGTGGAAAACATCTCCATGGGACTGCTGCCCATGTATCTCCCAGGCACTCCCACCCATCACCACATCCTTCTTCTATGTGCTGGGCACATGTCGACTCCCAGTCACCTGAGCAGCCTCCCACAGGTCTAGCATGTTCTCCAGTGCAGATGGGCATGAAGGAATGTGAGTGCTGAGGCAGGACGTGTGATGCTGCCCAGCCAGGCACACCACCTAGCTGTTGCATAAGCCTCCTCAGCAGAGCACACAGATGGGAAGGAAGAGGAATATAGGGCAGGAGAAGCGAGCTGAGACAGCAGAAGTCACCCTGCATCTCAAAGACAAGCTCGGGTCACAGGAGGGAGCTGGAAGGCAGTGAGGTCAGGGAGAATCACACCACACTGCGGGTGTCTGTGGTGCCACATACCTATCAGTTCAGCAACAGGAGCTAGAATTGCACTCAAAGCAGGCACTGCCCCAACAGTGGCATGCTATGCAGTCAAGTCACTCAGCCTGTCACTTTGTGTCACTGAGGAGAGGGGCCACAATGGTATGGGAAAAATCCTCCTGCTGATTCATCAGTGTCCCACTTGTCTTATCAGCAAGTGCTCCAGCAGAGACAGGTCTCTGGCATCTTACTAAACACAGTCTTTGGTATCGCTCATTTATTTGTTTTGCCAACTGTCTTTAGTTTCATACACCCATATCTACCTGGGAGGGACAGCTAAAACAGCAAGACTGGCACAGCTATGCACACGTTCTCCTAGCAGACCTGTAACACATCCTGATGGGGAAGCAGAAGAATAGTCCCAAAACTGAGAGTAGCTTTGATAAGCAGAATCCCAAAGTAAAACCAGGAGCACCTGTGGGAAGAGCTGCAGGGTAGAAACAACATGTTAAAACAGTTTTTGCTGCTGTTACTCGAAAGTGCTAGTATTGGGTCTGTGTGGCATGATAAAAGCACAGAGCCCACAGGCTGATTTGAGCTGAAACTGATAAGAATGTGCTCACCAGTCAAACAAATGAGCTCTGTGCACCTGAGCTAACAACATAGTGACTAAAACAGAACCTCTGGTAATGAGCAGTGATCAGCCTTTCTAGGGTGCAGAAGAGGTCCTGCCATGAGACACAAGCCTCCTCCCTCCCAGGCTGCTAAAGCCAGGCCACCTTAGCCACAAAGGCTGAGCTGGTAGGAGGCAGTGCCCATGGACACTGCAGACCCCTTGGGCAAGGCACTTACCACCCCGTATCTTATTTCCTTGGCTCTCAGCAGGGATGAAAGCTTTTCCATAGGGAACCGCAAGGGTAAAGACCCCTAATGCTGAGATACCTGTTGCAGCAGGCAACCTAAGAACCAGCAGCAGGGAGTTGTCACGGTGCCTTCTGTGCACAGTGACATCTCCAACATCAGCCTCACCATCCTCATTGGGGGCATATCAGTGGGCTCCTGGACACTGTGGCTGGCAAACAAGCAACTGCTCACGATGTGCAGGCTGCTCCAGCACTGCCGGGCTGACAAAAACTTCTGAGAAGCTTGAAGACAACTTTGAGCAGGAATGTCTCTGCCTGTGCTAACAGAAGTCAGTGATCAAGGTGGAACAGGAACTTGAATTGCTGACCCACTATCTCACTGCACCACCTGAAAGTGCCAGGAAGATCACTTAGCCCTCAGCCTCTGCCATCTTGCCATAATTCATTTTCAAATTACCTCTGTCACATGCGGATCCACCCTGGGCCAGGAAGTAGAGCTTGGGTAGCCTCCATCCCTCAGAAACACAGACAGGGAGAGAAAGCTTCCTCAAACTCTTTGATGTTTACAAGTACTGATGCACCATCTCCCCACTCTTGGCTAGAGTTCTTACAATAGGTACATCATGTGACTGGAGGCTCAGAATAGCCTTGAGCCCAAATGATGTAATCTAATTGAGACAGGCCTTACTGGACCCACATTTCTCCTCAGTGAGAAAAGAGCCAAGTCTTGCCTCATTGACACTTGACTCTTTCACATCCCTTTGAAGAGAACATGCACCAGTTCAATCACATGCTAGGAAAGCCCTCTGCAGTAGAAGATATCACTGAGCAGGTGTGCAGGATCCAGAGTTAAAAGAGATACGGTAACTCTGAGTTATAACTTTCACTAAGTTGCTGAATTAGTCTGAAATTCAGGCCTGTTGCCAGAATATAGCCCTGCTTTTGGGGAAGCTGGCAGCAAGAGCTGAGGCACTAAACCTGCCTGCACACTCAGGACATCAGTATACCATACTATAATGGAAAGATTCTCAGCAACCAGAAAGTTATATTCTGCAGTAGTCATCTGCTCAGTCCCATCTACTAGAGAGCTTTCAATCTGATGATTATCAAGCAGGATTTTTTTTCATTTTTTCCTGGATTTACATTCTTGACGATAAAATAACCAGCCAGTTTAATAACATTCCACTAACTTAAGTTCTAGTGATTAGTCTGGAGGCAAAATGAAAAGCAGACAATCTCTGCAATGTTTATAATTTCTTTTCCACCCCACAGAAAGGACTGGGAAGGAAAGGGTGGGGAATGGAAGGCAAACTAGCTCAGACAACTTTCCCAAGGTAAAGGAAGTCATCGTGCTCAAGTGTTGCAATAAGAAACACCAAGTTCTCACAGAGAGCTCTGTTTCAGTAGATCTCAACACCCTTCACTGGAATAGGTAAGAAGTCCTGTATTCCTTATAGCATTTCCTACTTATTAGCAGCAGATCGACTCGTCAGTGAACAAGCCTCATCCTTGCCAAGCTCAGCATACTGCACCGTGACTGGTAAATGTGCAGAGAAGTGCCAGAAGTGGTGCTCTCCCTCTCCTGCCTTTGTCAGCCCAAAATTTACACCAGCCTGTCAAACTGAATGATCGTGCAGCTGCCAAAGAACACATATAAGCACACTAAAGTATAAAAATAATGTATTTTACACCCATTCAATTGGCTGAATCACCTCACTCCATGAACCTCCCAGTCACTGCATCTACGACAAGTGAAGGATGGAGAACGCTGGGGTGGGGGTAAGACCCATGCTTCCTGCAGCAGTAGGTGGATGCCTCATTTTAGGTGCAATGCCAGACTGCAGCCTTAGGACAAAGCCACATGAGACAGCACAAAGCCCTCTAACAGCTCACTGGCCCAGGATCAGGAGAACCCTGGCAGATCCAGTACAGGGACCCCAGGTCCTGAGGAAGGGACACAGCCAGCAGCGACCTGCTGCTGAGCTCTGCAGCCAAAGCTCTGCCAGAGGCTGCAGGGCATTCCCTGTCCCGACCACCTGGACAGTGCTTGGGGACACTGAAGCACATCTCCCTAATGCTGCTTTCCCATTTGTTTATTGCTGTAAATAGTGCCATGTAATTAACAAACAGTTGAATAAGATTTTGCTCTTTTTCACCATTCAAAACGTGCCTGAAATCATGGAACAACCCCTTCTGATAATGCATACTCACAGCATTGACTCTGAGCACACAGCTGCAGCTGGCACTCAAGCAAAGCTGCTTGACTCTCAGGAGCTTGCTTCCTCATCCCAATACCCAGAAACTCTCAGAGATGATCAGCTTCATGATCTACCCCACAAGGAAGGTCACCTACAGACTGTGCCAGAGGACAACTACAGACATGTTACTGTAAAGCCCTTAATTCTTCTTGCCACCACTATAAACAGACAAACGCCCACATGAGGAGAAATGTAAAGGGAAGAACAAGCCTGAGACAGAGCAGTATTTGCAAACTGTGTGCTCTCCATTCTGGTTTATCTAGAGCTTGAATCAAAGCCCACTGAAGACAAAATAAAAAATATCAGCGGCTTCTTGGAGTTCTGCATCTGGCCCGGGGGAAGAATTTACTGTTGTTTTAAATCAAAAAGAAAGAACAGGTCTGTGCTGCCTGAGAACCAGACCTAGCCATGGGTGTGGATCCCAGCCTGCCCTGCCTAACTCGATTCTCCGGCAACTCTGCCGGCTCTGCTGCGATGCCTGCCCATGGCCGGACACCTTCAGCACGCAGAGCGGGCCCGATCCAGCCTGCTGAAGGGACCCGCACCCTAAGCCTCCCCTCGAGCCGCGGCCGGCCCGGGGGTGCCGGGGCCCCTCTCACCTCGTGCCCGGGGCTGGCTCGGCTCCGGCTCCCGGTGTCCCGCGCTCTGCCCCCGCCGCTCCTCGGCGCAGTGGGGGCTCGGCAGCTTCTCCAGGCTCCGCGAGGCGCTGACGGCGGTGCCGCGGCCCCTCTCCCTCTCCTTCTCCGCCGTCCGCGGCTCGCCGCGCCCGCGCCCCGGGGCTTGTCCCTTCACCGGGGGCCCGCCGTCGGCGCCGGGAAGCGCGGCGCGCAGCCCCAGGACGAAGCGCTCGAAGGTGAGGTACCCGCTGGCCGGCGCCGCCCGCCGCAGCCCCTCCAGCACACCGGCGGGCAGCTCGCGGGCCTCCGCCCCCTGCCAGCGGGACTCGATCTCCCGGAGGTGCACGTACCCCCGCCGCCGGTCGTCCAGGATGTCGAACAGGGTGCGCAGGCTCTGCAGGAAGGCCCTGGGCAGCCCCTCGGTGCCGGAGGGGGGCGGCCCGGCGGGGGGCTGGCGGGCACCACGCTCCGGAGCCATCGCCTCCGCCGCCACCGCCCCGAGCGCACCTCGCCGCCCAGCCGCGCTGGGCTTACGGCCCCGCCCCGGCCCCGCGCTCCCATTGGCTGGCGGCGGGCAGCCCCCAACTCCCATTGGCTGGCGGCGGACGGCCCCGCGGGCCCATTGGCTACGGGGGTGGCCGCCGGTTTGAGTTGAGGCGCGGCGCGAGCCGCCCCCTCCCCACTCGCCCGTGTCCCGAGGGGCACTGCCACCACCGCCCCCCCCCCCCCGGGGGGGGCCCCCCCCCCCCCCCCCCACTTGGGGAGCGGACCCCGCCGGCCTCCTCCGCGCAGCGAGCGGCCTCGCTCGCCCTCGTGAGCCGCAGCCCGCTCGTTCGCCCCCGAGCCCGCAGGGCACACCCCGGCCGTTCGGGATCCTGCCGGCTCCGGCCGGTGACCGCGGCCGGTCGTGGGGACGGGAAGGCTCCTCCCGCCGGCAGCCGCAGGGCGGGCGTGCCGCCTGGAACGGCTTGGGCACCTTTGCCCGCAGCTGTTTCCCAGCAGGGGGGAGGCCCGCGAAAAGCCGCGCTGGCTGGAGCGGTGCTGGTGCTTGGAGAGGCGCAAATCCTCTTTTCTCACAGCACTGCCTCACCTGCTGCTTCTCCGGTCGTAAATCTGCTTATGTGCCAGCAGAACTAGGAGTCTGCTACCTGTGCTAGAACTCAACGGCTTTTTCTGCTTCTTACAGTGACAAACTTCAGATGCTGGACAGGATGGCCAAATCATCGAGCTGGGCTTTGCACCTTTCCCAAATTTTGCTGCACACCTGTTTGAACAGGTACAGAGCCTGGGGTGTACAGCCTCAGTAAGGTAGGTGGGGGAACATTTTTTTCCTGGGAGTCTTTTTCACCTCCCTGAAAGCCCTGCCTCTTCCGCACCAAAGGCAACATAACCTTGTAAAGGGAAGCATGTACCTTTTGAAGCAGAGATACTTGAAGACCTAGAATTTCTAGCATATCTAGAGCAAATCTGGTTAGTGAACAGGATCCAAAAGTCCAAACTGTGACATGACTCTCACTATCAGCTTTGCAAACACACGTAAGAAGTTTCAGTTCAGCTTCTTCACCTTGGCAGCATCCCTGCAGAAGGGGGAGGTACTGCTCTTGTGCAAAAGGCACAGTACACATCACTTGCCAGCTGCCACAGGGAATACTGGTGCTTGCAGCAGGAATTGAGTCCGGGCATCCCAGGTTCAGTGGCTGGTGCAGCAGCACTGAAAACAAGCCAACAGAACCTTGTTCAGGAGCTAACAGCCCAACGGTGCCAGAGATATGGAGAAGGGTGCAAATAAAGTGTCACTGTTGACAAATGTGAGAGAAACAGGATTTTCATAGAATCGTTAGGGTTGTAAAAGACCTCTAAGGTCATCTGGTCCAGCCATCCCCCTACTACCAATGTCACCCACTAAGCCATGTCCCTCAGTACCACATCTAATCTTTCCTTAAACACCCCCAGGGACGGTGATGCCACCACCTCCCTGGGCAACCTGTTCCAATGCTTTTTCTGAGAATAAATGTCTCCTAAATTCGAACCTAAACCTCCCCTGGTGCAACTTGAGTCCATTCCCTCTAGTCCTATCACTGGTTACCTGTGAGAAGAGGCTGATGCCCAGCTCCCCACACCTTCCTTTCAGGTAGTTGTAGAGAGCAACAAGGTCTCCCCTGAGCCTCTTCTTCTCCAGACGAAACACCCCCAGTTCCTTCAGCCACTCCTCACAGGGCTTGTGTTCCAGGCCCTTCACCAGCTCCGTAGCCCTTCTCTGCACACACTCCAGGGCCTCAATGTCCTTTGTGCTGTGAGGGACACAAAGCTGAACACAGCACTCAAGATGCGGCCTCATCAGAGCAGAGTACAGGGGGACGATCACCTCCCTGGTCCTGCTGGCTGCACTATTCCTGATACAAGCCAGGATGCTGTTGTGGCCTTCTTGGCCACCTCAGCACACTGCCGGCTCATGGTCAGGTGCGCATCAATCAGCACCCCCAGATCCTTTTCCTCTGCACAGCTTTCCAGCCACTCTCCCCCAGGCCTATAGGGCTGCATGGGGTTGTTGTGGCCAAAGTGCAGGACCTGGCACTTAGCCCTGTTCAACCTCATCCCACGGACCCATCCTGTCCAGGTCCTTGTGCAGGGCCTTCCTACCCTCCAGCAGATCAACACTTCCCCCCAACTTGGTGTCGTCTGCAAACTTATTGAGGGTGCACTCAATTCCCTTATCCAAATCATCAATAAAGATATTAAACAGGATGGGCCCCAACACCGACCTTCAGGGAATACCACTGATGACTGATCACCAGCTCGATTTCACTCCTATCTTTCTTACAAACTTTTTATGAACCAGCAGTTCTAAGATAAAGGGTTTCTCTAATTTAGCCTGAAATTTGAACTGTCTGTTAGATCTAACAGTGCAAAAGATACTGCCTAGTAAAAGATACTGCCTTTCTCTGCAAGCTCCGTCAAGTGCATTGCAACGAGGCAGACTACAAACACTGATGTCACTCTGGTGTCAGTATTCCCATGCCCCAGGCACAGCAAGTGGCTCAGCCATGGGGAGGCACCTGAAAGGAAATCTGTCCTGATACAGCCCATTCTTGCCTCTTGTGATAAAAGATTGAGTCTCAAATAGAATTCCAATTAAAGTTAGCAATTTATTAGAGGAATAAAGACAAGCAAACAGCGCTGGGTGCACCAGGAGTCTCTGTTCCACCAAGGCGCACACCCCACAGTTCCCATTCCGGGCTTATATCCCCTCTACTTATGCATATTCATTAGGGGGCGTGTCCTCCTTCGAGCATGCCTTCTTCATCTTATGGAATCTTCTCCAATCTTCTCGACCCCAGACCACATGCATGCTCCCCCCCCCCACAGTCTTCCGCCTGGCAACAACACTGCTGCAGGCTGTTCCTGTCAGGTGAGCATTGCAGAACACAAGAACTATATACAGACATTAACCACCAAATAGAAGAACCATATCCATACATTGATCACCAAACACAATAACTATATACATACATTAAACATCTCCATTTCCCCAGTCTTGTTGTTTTACAAGGATGTATAAGACAGTCACATTCTATCATGTGGCCCTAGCATTGCTCTACATTGACACGAATCAGATGAACACATCTCACACTCTCCTCTTCTAAAAGGAGTTTCTCACTCGAGGCTCAGGCTGCCAGGTATATTGTAGCAGCCTCTGGAGACCATCACTGGTCCTTTCTCTATCAGGAATCTGCTGTGACTGGTCTCTGGGCTATGGCCAGGCTTTTCACAGCCTGCTCTTCTTTAAACCATTTATCTTCATAACTTTTTTTTTTTTTTTTTTTTTGGCCTCCCTATCTGTTTTGAGATCTCTGCCTGGCTTGGCCACATTTGACTGAACACATTCACACCTTTGCAGGATACAGGGAGAAGTAACTAGTACATTATTCCTCTCCTTTCTGCTTCAGAGGCAGAGTAATGAATGTTATGCTGCTCAGCTCTGGTAACAGCAGGAAGTGAGGAGGCTGCACGCCCCTGTAGAGCTTTAAGACTCATACTGTGCCACAAAGACAGGGAGTTTCAAAGTGATCCAAACTGTGGCATCAGCATGGGGACTGTTATGTTCAACAAAGGCTGCTCTGTAGGAAAATAATTTTTCTCTAGATTCCTCCCACATCTCTGGGTTTGCTGGAACAGCAAGGAATAATAGTGGTAATTTAAAATTACCTTAATGTCTCTTGTGCAGTTTCCCTGCCTGGTAGGTCTATGTTACTAGGAAAGCAATCTGCAGATACCAAAACCAATTCTTGGTGTTAACTGTATATACTGGTTCAAGTGAAATACTCTCACTCCTCCATGTGGAAAGTTCTCTTGTGGCAACAAGAAGCTGGGGCATAACTGCCCATTGCAGTTCCAGTTTTACTATGTTTTCTGTATCAAAGTGACCTGAAGGGTCTGTCATCAAACATACCTCCTTGGAGTGGTAGGGTGAATAGGAGATTTTGAAAATTCTTGAAAAAGGTTTTTGTTTTTTATTTTTTCCTCTCTCAGTGAATACTTTATTTTAGGGCCAGGCAAGGTTCTTTTTACTAGCAGAGGTTGGTTTTTTGTTTTCTTTTCTTTTGTTTGTTTGTTTTAATTATTTTATTTGTATTTAACATAAACAACAGTTATTCAGTTATCCTTCCTCCAAGCTTCTGGAAAGCACCACCTGCCATTCAAAACAATCCCAATCCTCCCTTTCTGCTGGCCCTCAGGTGCTGGCAGCTGGGGATGCACTGATACTTGCACTGGCTCTCGTGTGGTGGCATCCAAATGCACCACTGCTCCTCTCTGGGAAGGGCGCAGGGCTTCTGATATCCCCTGGAAGGCAGGTAGCAGACGAGCATGTCCCACCAATCAACACTGCCTCCCCTGGGTGAAGAGGTCACAGCAGCCTCATCAATGGGGTTAACAAGGTGATTTTGGTGGAGATGGGCATATTCTTATGCGATACTGACAGCACATGCATAGATGATGCTATGTGACTGTGGCAGCAGATGAAGCACCATTCAGATTTCAGTGTGATATAGATGTTCACATACATGTGTGAATCTTAACTCTGCTGAGACGTGATGCTTGCTGCCATATGAGGCTGTCTCCTGATCTAAGATTCAAGGACATGCTGTGATCCCCACTGCTGCCTTCTTGTGGGGGAGAACAAGGTCTGGGGGAACCAACGGTGTGTCTGTGGGCTGTATGTGCTACTACCTGCCACCCAGACCAGTTGGCATGGCACAACTGGCCTCTATCATAGAATCATAGAATGGCTTGAGTTGGAAGGGACCTTAAAGATCATCTGGTTCCAACAGCCCTGCCATGGGCAGGGATGCCACCCACTAGACCAGGTTGGCCAAGGCCCTATCCAACCTGGCCTTGAACACCTCCAGGGATGGGGCATCCACAACTTCTCTGGGCAACCTCACTATCCATACAGTGAAGAATTTCTTCCTAATATCTAATCTAAATGTATAATCTTTTAGTTTAAGACCATTCCCCCTTGTCCTATCATTATCTACCTGAGTAAAGAGTCCCTCTCCATCCTTTTTATAAGACCCCTTTAAGTACTGAAAGTGACCACAATGAGGCCACCCTTGTGCCTTCTCTTCTACAGGCTGAACATCCCCAGCTCCCTCAGCCTTTCCTTTATAGGAGAGGTGCTCCAGCCTTCCGATCATCTTTGTGGCTCACCTCTGGACTCACTCTAACAGGTCCACATCTTTCTTGTGCTTTCCCCCAGCACAAGATGAAGTACTCCAGGTGGGGCCTCATGAGGGCAGAGCAGAGGGGGGGACAATCACCTCCCTCGACCTGCTGGTCAAGCTGCTTTTGATGCAGCCCAGGACACAGTTGGCCTTCTGGGCTGCAAGCATGCACTGATGAATTGTGTTGAGCCTTTCATCCACCAAAACCCCCAAGTCTCTCTCCGCAGGGCTGCTCTCAATGAGTTCTTCTCCCAGTCTGTACTCATGTCTGGGATTGCCCTGTCCAAGGTACAGCACCTTGCACTTGGACTTGTTGAACTTCATTAGGTTCACATGGGCCCAATTCTGTAGCTTGTCCAGGTCCCTTTGGATGGCATCTCTTCCTTCTTTGGTATCAACTGCACCACTCAGCTTGGTGTCATCTGCAGACTTGGTGAGAGTGATATCAATCCCATCGTCTATGTCATTGTTGAAGATATTGAAAAGCACCAGTCCCAGGACAGATCCCTGCTTGTCACCAGCTTCCACTTGGACATTGAGCCATTGATCACCATTCTCTAGGTGCTGTCATTGAGCCAATTCCTTATACACTGAATGGTCTGCCCTTCAAATCCATACCTTTCCAATTTAGAGATTAGGATGTCATGTGGAACCATGCCAAAAGCCTTACTGAAGGCCAAATAGATGACATTGGTCAGACTGCAGTTACTCCACAGAAGGCCACCAGATTGCTCAGGTATGATTTACCCTTGGTGAAGCCATGCTGGCTGTCTTAGATCACCTCCTTGCCTTGCATGTGCCTTAACATTGTCTCCAGGAGGATCCATTCCATGGTCTTGCCAGATGCAGAGGTGAGTCTCACCGGTTTGTAGATCCCTGGGTCCTCCTTTCTACCTGTTTTAAAAATGTGGGTGACGTTTCCCTTTTTCCAGTCACCAGGGACTTCACCTGACTGCCATGATGTTTCAAATATGATGGAGAGTGGCTTGGTGACTACATCAGCTAATTCCTTCAGGACCCTGGGATGCATGTCATCAGGCTCCTGTCTCAGGTAGTTCTGAACTTGTTCTTTACTTACAGTGGAAGGGACTCTGCTCCCCCAGTGCCTGCCTAGAAGGTTTGGGGACACAAGAGATGTGGGAAGCCTGACCTCCAGTGAAGACTGAGGCAAAGAAGTTCTTCAGTACCTCAGCCTTCTCCATGTCTGTTGTTACCAGTTCTCTCTTCATTTGTCAGTGGCAGTATGCTTTCCTTAGTCTTTCGAGGCCAATGTGGAACCCCTTCTTGTTATTCTTTGCATCCTTCACCAAATTTATTTCTGTCAGAGCCTTGGCTTTCCTGATCCCATCCCTGCACATCTGGACAGTGTCTCTGTATTCTTCCCTGGGCACATGGCCCTGTTTCCACCATCTGTGCGTTTCCTTCTTTTGCCTAAGTTTGATCAGCAGGTCCTTGTTCAGCCATGCTGGTTTTCTACCTTCCCTGGTTGATTTATTACATATGGGGATAGAGAGCTCTTGCACTCTAAGACAAGATTTGCCAACTCTGATGGGATCCTCTGTCCCTAAGGACTGTGTCCCATGGGATCTCATCCACTAATTGTTTGAACAGCTGGAAGCTGGCTCCTCTAAAATTCAGGGTCCTGAATTTGCTCTTCGCCAGGACCATATCCTTCAAGATCACAAACTCAACCAGAGCATGGTCACTGCAACTCAGGCTTTCTCCAGTCTTAACCTCTTTAATGAGCTCTTCTGCATTGGTGAACACCAGGTCCAGTGACACTCCTCCTCTGGTTGGTTTGTCTAAAACCAGGATGAGGAAGTTGTCCTCAACGCACTCCAGGAATCTCCTAGATTGCTTACTACCTGCTGCATAGCTTTCCCAGCAAACATCCAGGTGGCTGAAATCCCCCAGGAGGATGAGAGCATGTGAGCACAATGCTTCTTGTAGTTGGAGCAAGAAGGCCTCATTGTGTTGCCTTACAGCATCTATAAAGAAACAGTGCCACATCCAGAGCGGATTTCCAAATCAATATCCTGGAACTGTTGGTTGGCCCTCAGTTAAAGCCACACCAGGAACTGTGCTAATAGCTGTCTAGATGTCAAGTTCTGGTTCTCTCTGTTGCTAATTTATTAAGCACAGTTTGTGCTAATCCCTTCTCTCAACCCCAAAGCTGAGAGGTTGCAGGGAATCGCTCCCAGTGGCGTACCAAGCTGTCAACCCAGCAGCTCATCCATCTGTTGCAAACCTCTGGGCAGGAGTGTGAGGTGGCAGGAGGTCTGCAGTCTCAGGGCAGCAGCAGACTTTCCCTGTGGGGAGGGTTGTCTTGTTTGCTCTTCCCAGCACTGAGATGCCACCATTTCAATCTTCCTGCTTACTGGACCTCTTGAAGACATGGTTTGTTTGCTTTGGAGGGAGGAGGTACTTCCCATTAAGTTGCTTTTCTTTCTATGAGACTGTTTTTTTCCCTTGGAGGCCCTGTGAGCAGAAAGTCTGGTCGTTGGCTGGCGGCTCTCAGGCTGTCAGGACAGCTGAGAAAAGGGCAGTGGGTGGGGAGCTTAAACAAGCAGCTGGGGGGCAGAGAGGAGTGTATCTCCTTAGTTTGTAACATGCCTAAGTCAGCAGAGCAAGAATTTGTATTTCCACTGGCTCCCCCTATGGCTAGTTTGGGAACCAGGGCCTGAGCTGGCAGCTAAAATGTTCCTGCATGGTAGATCATGTTTGAGTGTTTTATTATTTATTTATGTATTTATTTATTTATTTCTGGAGGACACTTTGGTGGGTACTTACCTATTGAAGCAAGGTCCTAAAAATTAGAAGCTCTGTCACTTTTCCAGTAAGATACCCTACCCCAACCGGCTGCTGGTATCACATGAAACAGTGTGAAGCAGAAGACTTCTGTCTTCTTTAGAGTTACTGGAGGTTTTTTTTTTTTTTTTTTTTTTTTTTTACAATGAATTTCCTGTTCCTTGTGCATGTTTGCATTTTGTTTGGCCCAATCCCAATCTTACCTACATCCTGCTTTCTCAGGTTGTCCTGTTTGGTATGTCATGGCTGCGTGCTGGGGTTTCTCCAAGCCTATGCAGCAATGGCTGCACGAAGTACTGCAGGAAAAAAACTAAACAAAACAACAACAACAACAAAAACAGGGTGGAATTTGAAAGTTGTATCTGAGAAAGCTTTTTTTGATAACTATGTGTTTGTAAGGGACAATGTTTATGCAGGCACCGCATGTGTGGAAGGACCTAGAAACTACACCCATTCACATACCAGGCAGACAGTGAATACAACCACAGCAGATTTGTGTAAATGGGAGCAGCAGGGATCAGAGCTAGGAGTTTTTGAAACCCTAGGGCTGTGTCCACACAGTAGTTCTGTCAAGTCCTCCACTGAGACATTGTAGGAAATCAGACTGTGAAGCAGAAGTTATGACAACTAGCAGGGCTTCTTCCTAACGTGGTTGTCTTATCCAGATGGGGTCCAGCTCCCCACCTCCAGCCACACACAGGGAGGTAGCCATGTCCAAGCAGCTGTCTGCATGTCTTCTGGTCTTGTTCTGCCCAGCTACAGAGACAGGCTGATGGCTGCAAGAGGACGTTAGTGACCAGGTTGCCCAACAGTGAGAGCAGTGGGGTTTTGAGGACAGGAGTTTAGGACATTGTGTTGACCTCTTTGTTGGCAGCCTGTGGCCCAAGTGTGCATGGCAGAAGTCACCTCATAAAATCACAGAATCATTTAGGTTGGAAAAGACCTCTAAGATCATCAAATCCAACTGTTAACCCATCACTGCCAAGTCTACCACTAAAACATGTCCCTAAGCATCCATATCTACACCTCACTGTGTGCCATCTGGCACCTCATGACCGGCTCAGCCTTCTTTGCATTTCTCTGTCTCAGCGCTTCCTCACTGCTAGTTCAGTCTCTGATCAGGCGCTGCACTTGGGAGCTGGGGGAATCTGACCCTGACAAGCATCACAGCTGGATGGAGCAGGACCCACCCAGCTGCATGCTGTGCTGAAATTAACTCCACGAGTTTTCTGATGCAAGAGTGGATGTAATCCTTCGGAGTTTCTTAAGTGTGAAGTTCCCAGCACGAGCACCTCTGGTATCCCCATCAGATGTATCTGAGCAGCCAAAGCACTTCAGTACGCACAAAGCACTCGCAGAAGCGTATTCTAGCCTGGCGGGCGCCTGACGAGCACGGGCAACGCTGGCCTGAGGAGGGGTGGGAAAGGCTGCTGGCTGCATCCAGCCAGCCTCGCAGAGCGGAGGAAACGGAAAAAAAAAAAAAAAAAAAAAAAAGCCGGAGAGCAATCCCCGCTAGGGCGCAGGACGGGGCGGCGAGAACGAGTCGCCCGGGGCGGAGCGGCAGCGGGACAGGGGCAGGTCCGGCCCCGCTCCGCCCCGGCGCCTCCCGAGGCCGCCACCGCCGGTCGGCAGAAGCTGGGCGGCTGCGGCGGGATGGGACCGCCCGAGGAGGTGCGGGCGCGGCTGGTGCGGGCCGGGCAGGACCACCTGCTGCGCTTCTGGGCACAGCTAGGCCCGGCGCAGCGCGGGGCGCTGCTGGCGGCGCTGCCGCCCGGCCTGGGCGAGCACTGTCGGCTGGCCGCGGCCTCCGCCCGCCAGCCGGGGCCGCTGGAACTCCTTGACGGCCGGATGGAGCCGCTGCCCGCCGAGCTGCTGGGCGGCGCCCGCCGCAGCAGCCCCGCCGCGCTGGAGCGCTGGGAGGCGGAAGGTGAGCGGGGCGAGGCGGAGCGGGGTCGCGGCCCCCTCGCCTCACCCCGAGCGCGGGGCTGGACTCTCGCCGCCGGCCCGCCCCGCCCCGGCGGGTCCCCCGCTGCCAGCTCGGCCCCGCAGGCCCGCGCCCTCACCATGCCCCGCCTTGTGCCGAGGGGACGGCGCGGAGGCGCCTTCCGCTGCTGCGGGCCAGGCGCGGGGCGGGCAGCGCCTCCCTCGGTGCAGTGCTGCGGCCGCCCCGGTGTTGGCGGGAGGCTGGGGCGCAGCACGAGGGAGGACGGCAGCGCGTTTCTGCGGTTGCAGAGCCCGGAGTGACTGCCACGAGCTGCTTGCTCGTCCCCGTGGAAAAACGTTCTCTCTGAAACCTCTGCTTTTTCATTAGGCTGTGGAGTCCACAGATGCTGCTGACTGAGGCTGGCAGGAAGCAGAGGTGTTTGTCTGAGGTTGGCTGTTTGGGGTGTCATGGGCACATGACATTCATGGGCACACCACTTGCATAACTGAAGGCCCAAAATAGAGAGGTTTATCTTAAAACCAGAATGTGGTGTGTTGCCTGTGAAAATCTCCCAAACTGACTGGATCTGACAGCCATGGGCTGTCACGCTCCTTGTGTGAGGCTGGCTTATCTTCCTGATAGTATCAAGAAGGGCTGTGTAACATACCATGTTTGGGAGGGCAGCTGCCTCCCAGTGGCACCCTGGAAACTGCTGATGGAGAGATCAGGACTGTTGCCAGTGAGATCTCCAGGGCAGAGAGCAGTGTCCTGCAGCATTCTGGTTGGGGTGACATCCAGCAGCCTGGATGATGGCACTGCATTTTGTACCGGTGGGGTTTTGCCATGGTGTGTGGTGTCAGCTGCAAGGGAAAGAAGAGTAGCAGCCAAGTATGATGTTGGGGCAGGTAGGGCAATGACCTCCGTGACAATGTGGGGACTCTGGTTTGGAGTTAAGACCATACCTTGTTAGACCCAGCCCTGAACCCAGGCAGTCAGATCCCTGGCAAAGGCTGTTGAGGCATTTGGGGCCAGCATGTTTAACTTTCATTTCTAGCTGTTTAGCACAGCAGCAGTGGCTGAGAGCCATGTGGTGGGCAAGACATGGAATAGTACTGCGTCTCGTAGGAAGAGGTGAAGTCCCTGGAGATAGGTGGGAGCAGAGTCTGTGCTGCT
The DNA here is from genome assembly GCF_011077185.1 of Oxyura jamaicensis. Classification (NCBI taxonomy): domain Eukaryota; kingdom Metazoa; phylum Chordata; class Aves; order Anseriformes; family Anatidae; genus Oxyura; species Oxyura jamaicensis. The sequence goes on along the minus strand of NC_048909.1, from coordinate 168,507 downwards.
GCTTTACTGGGAAGTTGCACCCAGGCATGTGGGTGGTCTCACGGGCATTTTGCTGGCATGAAGTTGGATTTGTGTTACAGCAGAGGCGGGAGCAGAGTGATCTTTAAATTGCGTCACTGTAGCACAGGAAGAAGATGAGATCTGAGAGCTGGGCAGAGAAGTGGGTAGCAGTAGGAGAAGCCCAGGAAAGGAAAATGCCTGGTCAGACAAGGCAGGTGGATGGGGAAACACATTGGAGGAGTGCTCTCTGGGGGACAACTCTGCTATCAAAGCATCCTCTGACTTCACGTGTGTGGCAGTTCCTGCATCATCCCTCTGTGGCTGCTGAGCCTGAGGCAGGCCTAGCAAGTGGGCAGGTGCCTTCACCCGCACAGCAGAGACTTTGCATAGATGGCTGATCCAGCTGGCCTGTGAGCATACCCAGTAAGCTGGTGGGGACTGCATGTGGTGCCAAACCACCTTCCTCGTTTTTTGGAGCCTGGTAGATACTGGAAGCTTTCCTTGGTCACCTTGTGAGTGTTTGAAAGGTGGGGTTGATGGGAGAGGTAGTATCTAAACCTAGGCTGTGTGGAGTGGGGTGCTGTGCTCCCCAGTTCCCCATCATATGTGTATTACATACACATCCTGTGCTTTTTTCAAAGTGTGCGCTCTATTCTGTTTCTTTTCAAAGATACAACGGCCTCTCTCTGCTTCTTTATAAAATAAACCACACTGTTAAATAAGTAAATATATACAAAATTGGCTTATATATTTACAACATATATATATGTATACAAAATTGGCTTATATATGGCCAATGGCTTTCTTCAGTTCACCAAACTGGGGCTGGGCCTAACCACAGCCCAGTGTCTAGGGCTGGTTTCTGGTTAGCAAAGAGTTGTATTACACAGAATTGAAAGGGTTGGAAGGGACCTCGAAGGATCATCGGGTCCAACCCCCCTGCCAAAGCAGGTTCCTTAGAGCAGGCTGCCCAGGTGGCTTCTCATGACAATGGAGGCAAGTATTTGTGTCCAGCCAGGCTTTCCAGCAACGTTGCTCACATCTCCCACCAAGCCTTTCTACTGCATAGAGCTTCAGTGAGCTGAGCAGAGTGGGAGCAGGCGCGCAGGAATGCTTGGTAGGATTGGGGAGTGGAGCTGCTAGGGTGGTGCTTGCTGCCTCAGGCTTGAGGATGTTGCTTTGAGGAGGAAATGCATGAATTTTAGCATCAGATGATCTAGGTTAGGGCTGCACAGTTAAACAACTTTACTAAACTGGACACCTAGGTCCTTCGTCTTCAGCTCCAGGTCAGAGAGGTGTTGGCATGCCTGACTCGTGCCACTGTCAGAAGCAAACAAGGCAAACTCTGTGGGATTGACCTTGCTTCCTGCAAGCAGTTCTTGCCAGAGCAAGAATTCAGAAGGCCCTCTGTGACAGGGACCTTGCAAACCTCACTTGACCCTGAAATCCAGATTGCCTTGATCCCCCATTTGGCCTAGAGACTACTTCTAATTTCTACCAGGAGAGGGGGATGCAGTTCTTAAATTTCACTTTACTTTGTTTTTATGATCCAGTTTAATGCTACAGGTGAGAATTAGCCCTCAGTTTTATTCACTGGGAGACTTTGTAGTGCTGAACCCCAGGAGTGTTGCAACAGAGACTGGTGTGCAGAAGTTACCTCTCCCCAGGGAGCATTGATGAGCCCCCATTCAGTGTTCCCTGGGTGAGTTAGTGCTATCCACACAAGATTTCCTGGGTTTGGGCATCCCTTGGAGGACTCAAGCTCCAAAGGTTTTTTCTTTAAAGTGAACTGCTCCTGGTGTTGAGCTGGGACATGAGCGGAACAGACTCTGGTTCTGATCAGGCCCTCATGCATGTCTTTCTAGACATCTCAGCTTGTTGCTGGGTCTCCCAGAGGTTATGTGTCTCTGATGTTACCATTTGCTTCAGGGGATTGCTATCACCCCTAAGCTGAGCTCATCTGTGCTTTGTGAGCAGACATCTGAATTCCCAGCAGCTCCCATGTGCAGCAAGTGTGTCAATTTCAAATAAAGACTGAACAGTTGAAATTAATTTCTTGTCCTTTCCCCTTCCCACTTTTGTAATTAAGAAGTTTGTTAAAAGAGCCAAGCAACTCAGAAGTTATTCTTGGGAACATCCAAGATATTTTTAAACTGGTAAAAAAAAAAAAAAAAGAAAAAAAGGATCTGTTATTGTCTCTGTGATGATAAAACTTAGCTCAGACAGATTTGTTTTCTGGATCTTAAACACAAACATTAAGTTTGCTTTCTAGGCAGCCTTATGGATGATGATATAAATCAAGTACAGACACTTTTAGATTCTGTAAATATTTTATTAATAAAATCCTAGTCTAGGGCATGGGCCACAGTATAGCTGCCATTTCATCAGGCTTTGATGAGCTGCTCTGGTTATCTGACTACTCTGTGGATTTTTTTCCTGATTTATTCTTGCTGACTGTTGTTATAATCAGGCTGATGCATCTCTTCAGCAGGAGAATTCAATCTGTTCTTGCAAGATCAATCTGTTCTTCCTGCAAAATCTATTTTTGTTTTTGCTTTATATGCAAACTAAGACTTACTGCAGATACCTGACAGCCAGCACTTTTTTTTTTTTTTTTTTTTTTTTGGTTCAGCTTCTGGTATTTCATGTGCTGCAGAAGATAAGCTGGACTTACTATTTTTTTTTTTTTTATAAGTCTGATAAATATTTCAATTTCCTGCAGGAATATGCAGCAAGATGCGTCAGTTACTATATTTGTTGTTATTGTTATGAATGCTAGTATTTTTGCAGCTAGGTAGTGAGATCAGAAGTACTAAACTTTCAGGGGATATTTATTTTCAGGGCAACCTAAAATCAGGAACTTGAAAAACTCTCCAGTAGTTGTAGGGTTGCACTGTAAATACCATGAATGCCATAAATGATGGGAAGATCTGTCCCATCCTGACATGCTTGCCATCAGGGAGGGCTGTTCACACAACCCTAGAAGCTGTTGGACCTCTTCTAGGAGTATAGTGACCCTGCTTCTGCTGGAAAAGAGGGCAGAATTTCTCATGGCATTGGTAGTAGCAGTGATGGTTTCACCAAGTCCTGCAGCATGTCCACCTGCTAGGAGTCTTGAGTTATATGCCTAGTCAGTCTACTGGATTCTGGGAAGTGAAAAAGAAAATGGAACTGTCGATTATATTAGTGGTATTGCTTTGGAGTGAGGTTCATCCTGTTCAGGTCTGAGTTTCAGAGTTCCGCCTGCATTCCATGCAGTGAGGCCACACTGGGGAGGTCAGTGCGAGAGGCTCAATAACTGTTAGGCAGTTTCCATCCTCTAGTCACTGTGTGGAAAACTTAGGTGAACTGCATCTTATCTGAAGCATCCTGATTTAAGTGAAGTGGCGCTCTGGTACCTTTGAGTCATGGCCAGGGATTGCAGTTACTCCTGATGGATGTTGCTTGACAAAATGGGCCCTCATGGGGGCCCATTAACAGTGTGAATGCTAGGCTTCATATGAAAGATGCCCGCTGTTTGCAGTCCGTTACTATGCCTAAACCTGTCATTTGAGACAAGTGGGAGGAGGTGATGTGGCCTTTTTGCGTCAGGACCAGAGTGTGCATGGGTATGTGTGAGCTTGATAGATGCTGTCACAGGAGCAGGTAATGCTGCAAGGAGGGAGCTGGGTAAGTGATGGATGTTGATTAGTGGATGAATCAAAATATTGGAAGTGTTGCTTTGGAGTTCAACTCAGACCAGCAAGTACTGATTTCAGTCTTCAGGCAGCTTTGTTTTAAATCAGTGTGAAATACTTCAGCTCACCCAACTTCAGTTCTGAATTATTTAGAGATTTTTAAATGATTTTATTACCCTTTTGAAACAAAACTGGTTCAGAAGTGTCTCATGGGAACTTTTTTAGATTACTTTTTTCCCTGTAAGTTTTTCCCTCATGAATCCACCCCCTCCCCCCCCCCCCCCCATGGAAACTTCTGTGTGAAGTTCAGTGGAAGGAGCCAGATACCAGGCACTTCAGGGCTCTCCTGCTCACATACATGAGGCCAAATGGAGAAGTTCTATCTGCACTAGCCCCACAGTAACACAAGGCTTAGATAATCATAGAATCACAAAATGGTTCACCTTAGAAGGGAACTTAAAGACCACCTAGTTCTACCCCTCCTGCCATGAGCAGGAACACCTCCCACTAGAGCAGGCTGCCCATGGTCCCATCCAACCTGTCCTGGAGCACTTCCAGGGATGGGGAATCCAAAACTTGAGCTCCCAATTAAGAGTCCCAAGAATGGAAAGCTGCTTTTACTTCAGTGTGATG
>NC_048909.1:85229-139197 GCF_011077185.1 Oxyura jamaicensis | reverse complement strand
CATCACACTGAAGTAAAAGCAGCTTTCCATTCTTGGGACTCTTAATTTATCTACACAAAGTTAAATAAACCCACAAGCTGTTCATTGCATTTGAAAAGCACCTCTTTAAATGTCATGTAATTGTTTTGATGAGAAATAGTTGGGACCTGCTGATTCCCTTTTCTTTTCAGTGTTTGTGTTCAAATGATGTCTGATGTATGTGAATATAACAAATGTCTTACTCTTCTGTATGTCTTATTCCTGACAGACTTTCAAAGATGACACACTGCTTTGTAAGCATAACAATAAGTTAATCCTGTGTTCTCTTCTTCAGTCTCTCACGAACTGAAGATCCTCCGGCTGTGTGTGAGATTTCTCCATTAGTATCTTACTTTGGAGAGGTGAGAATAATTATCTATGGAGTTATTTTTAAGAGTGTGCTGGAATGCATTTGATTTCTGTACAGAAATTGGATTTCTTTAGCCTGTGCTTGCTGAGAAATGCTAAGATCGAGGGAGCTAGGACTTAGTCTCTGTGTTATATTTGTGGTTCCCTCTGTGGCTTATTCTTCAGCAGGTTGTTCAATCTTCATTTATCACAAGTTTAGCTATCTGTATAATGAGATTTGTAATGAGTCTGTGCAGTTTCATGAGGACTCACGAGTACTTTGAGATCCTCTGAATGAAATGAAAAGTGCAGAATATTCAAATTACCATATCCATGGGGGCACTGTATACAGTGCATACTAATCTGTGCTAGTCTTCCATAGTGAGAGTGTATGTGCATTGTCTTTAGAGGAAATGCATTTTAGAACACATTTATGAGGTTCATCCCTCGGTAAACGATTCGTTCTGAGAAAACTAATTCCATTTATATGCCTTTATATGTTGGAGAAACAGGGTGTGAAAGAGCAGACTGCAGAAGTTTATGTGTGCTCTGGGGAAGAGCATACACAAAGGTTTACATCTCCACTAGGGAAGAAGCCAGAGGGTTGTAGTTAATGGTATGGAGTCAAGTTGGAGTCCTGTATCTAATGGAGTCTCTCAAGGCTTGGTACTGGGACCAGTGTGGTTTAATATATTCATCGATCACTTGGAGGAAGGAACAGAGTGCGCCATCAGCAAGTTTGCTGATAACACTAAACTGGGAGGAGTGGCTGACATGCCAGAAGGCTGTGCTGCCATCCAGAGGGACCTCAACAGGTTGGAGAACTGGCTGGGGAGAAACTTAATGAAATATAATGGCAAATGTATAGCCCTGCATCTGGGCAACAACAACCTCATACACCAGTGTAAGTTGGGGACTGCCCTGCTGGAGAGCAGTGAAGGGGAGAGGGACCTGGGGGTTCTAGTGGACAGCCAGATGACCATAAGCCAGCACTGTGCCCTTGTGTCCAAGAAGGCCAGTGGCATCCTGGGGTGTATCAGAAGGGCTGTAGTTATTAGGTCAAGAGAGGTTCTTCTCTCCCTCTCCTCCCCCTCTCCTCTGCCCTGGTGAGACCACATCTAGAATATTGTGTCCAGTTCTGGGCCCGTCAGTTCTAGAAGGACAGGGAACTGCTTGGTAGAGTCCAGCACAGAGCCACAAGGATGATTAAGGGAGGGGAGCATCTCCCTTACGAGGAAAGGTTGAGGGAGCTGGGTCTCTTTAGCTTGGAGAAGACTGAGGAGTGACTTTATTAATGTTTATAAATATGTAAAGGGTGAGTGTCAGGAGGATGGAGCCAGGCTCTTCTTGGTGACATCCAGTGTTAGGATAAGGGGCAATGGGTGCAAGCTGGAACACAGGAGGTTCTGCTTAAATATGAGACAAGACTTTTTTACGGTAAGGGTGACAGAGCATTGGAAGAGGCTGCCCAGGGGGCTGTGGAGTCTCCTTCTCTAGAGACTTTCAAAACCTACCTGGACCTGTTCCTCTGTGACATGATTTAGGTGTCCCCGCTCTGTCAGGGAGATTGTACTGGATGATCTTTCAAGGTCCCTTCCAATCCCTAACATTCTGTGATTTTGTGATTCTCTTTTTGCCTGCAGTTGGCTAGCTCATCATAACTGAGGCGTTATAAGAACAAAATAAAAATAAGACAATTTAACCTGACTTTTCTTTGGTAGGATTGTTTTACTAGGAGGTAAGAACACTCTGCTCCATGCTTCACCCTCCCCAGGAAGTTTTGTTCCAGAGATCCATTGTTTTATAGTTCATGAACACCTCTCCTTCAGGAACTGTGGTCATGTGGCTAAAGTATCTCTGTCATCTCCCCATCTCTGTCACTGGGGAGACGGTTGCTGTTGTCTGTCCTTTCTGTGGTCTTTTAACCTTGGGTAGTCAGTCATTCTTCGAGAACATTATGGAGGCTTAAAAATAGTACAGATAACAAGTCTGATCCATTTATAACCTAACTTTACTGTTTTCACACATTCTCAGGGTCTGGAGGCGTGCATGAAGAACAAAGACTTCTGTTCTCCCTTTATACTCGATGAAAGCAAAGCAGAAATGCTAGGAAATTCTTGAAAAGGAGGGAGGACTTCTCCTCAAATCAGATACGTGTCTGTCAGAGCCATTGAAAGAAATGACACTGCTAAAATGTCAGTTATGAAGTGTATTATGTATTATGAAAAATCGCTTTACAGTATCAGATAGTTGGCAAATCCTTGAAGCAGTTGTGTTTGTACAGATGTGCATATGTACCAGTTCTGTTTGGTAACTTTGAAGGGTATGCCTTTTACTTTGGTCTATCTTGTAGACTGATGTGAATGAAGATTAATACCTTCCAGGTACCAAATGGATTTTATATTTCTTATTTGTTATGCATACAGATATGTAACAGTAAATCAGAAATTAATCAGCTTTGCATTCAAGAAGGTTAAATCTCTGCAGTGACTTACTATGTATCTTATTTATATCTTTGTTCCATTTTTTTGTTGTTATTGTTTCTGTTTTTTTTTTGTTTGTTTGTTTGTTTTTCCTGTGTGCACAGCTGAAGAAGAATCAGTATGATGCCCCACCCTGAAAAGTATGGAATGACTTTGTGTACTAGGTCCTCTGTCTCTAATCTTGTGCTGGTTAGTAGACCAAGTTCAGCACATCCTCTAACTGGGTTATGCAGAAGAGTCTCTGTAGGTAGGGATCCTTTTATGTGTAAGTTTTGCTTGAGATTTGGCCTCAGAAGCAGAACAGGCTATTTTGCATATGTAGGCTCAGTGGTGATATTCCAAGAAAACATAACTAAATATGCAGCTCAGGCTGCATACTCTTTACAGCTGTAGTGAACAGTTCTTGTTATTATTATTTTTGAGGGGTTGGAGGTGGGGCAAAAAAAAGGCTGAGAACTGTTTTCATAATAACCTTCTACTCTTTCTGTTTTATGGCAAACATTTATTTTGCTTTCCTTTTTTTTTTTTTTTTTTTGTTTGTTTAATGTATATCCTATCCCTCAAAGGGCAACTCTTTTAAAGTGGCTGAAAGTAATAGGAGGAACATGCTGTGATGGTAGAAAATAGAATTTGATGTGTAATCAAAAGCAGAAAATTACCTTTCTTTTAAAATGTATTACTAACTATAATGTGAAGATAATTGTCAGCTAATTAAGGACAGTAATTGTCAGAACACATGTAGCACATGAACTCAGCCTTGGCTGAGGGCTTCCACGGTGACCATGATACAAAGCTCCTGTTTAGCTCCAGCAGACCTGTGCCATGTGGGCAGCTGCCCAGAACAGAACCTTCACTGAACACACCACATTTCACATTTCACAAAGATTCTTTGTGTGCTCTGCTGAGTGGAACTGGGTGGAGGAGCATGCTATGCTTTTCACCCAAATCGGGTATAAGGAAGGTGATGAGGAAGGTAAAACATTTCAGATGAGGCATCATCTGAAATACCAGGTCTCAGTATCTGTTTCTACTAAGGAATTGCTGATGCTGATATTAAGCATTAATCTTTTACATAAGTGATTTTCTGAAATTCCTCATATGAAGCTGTATTCAGAATGTTGGAGAAGTATTAAAACAGCTTTGAGAGTAATTACAATTTATAAGTAGATTCATGTGTTCCAAAGGAACCATTTAAATGTCAATGGCAAAATTTAAAGATATAAAGTGTATCTAGATATGCATAAGTAATTAGCCTTTTGCACATGCAAACCAGCTAATTACAGTTCTGATTACCTCATTTTGCATGTGCAACCAGTAACCAATTTTTAGTATAAGTTAAGCATTTGTCTTTGATGCTCAATTTTGTAATTTTTTTGCACAATTTTGTATGGGTCATTTTAATTCCTGTCGATCAATTTTTACATCTGAGAAGTAATGGCATAGTATCCTTGTAAGTATTGCTTGTCAATTCAGGCACAGGTTGCTTTAAGTTGCACTGTGCTATAAAGAAAGGATATATATATATTTCATTTATAAACTGCTTTCTCTTTTGAAACTCAAGTATAGCCCATTTTCTATGTGCTTAAATCATATGAACACTGAACTGCTGACATGATTTTTAGAGATTGTTTTCAAGGTGAAACTGAATTAGTATGATGAACACCTTTTTTTTTTTCCCTATGGCTCTTCATGTTTTAAACTGGAACATTAAAAGATTCTTGAGGGAACTTTAAAAAAAAATCTCACCTTCATTGTGAAATGAAAAAAAATAAAATCTGAAATAGAGGGGGATCCCGTAGTGTTCCAGAAACTTTGGGAGACCTAAGCTTTTTCATAATAAATATGATACTGCGATTTCTGTGTGTCTGTTGTCCTTGTTTGTGAGGAGAATACACTTGTCTTTGTCCCTACACATCATGGGTGTTGTCACCACAGCTGCAGGACACTGATAGTGTGCCACTGGTAGTGTGACTGGAGGCTGCAGTGCCCATAATATATTTACAGGATGACATGGAACTCAGCTACATGTAATACCTGAAGAGGTTTGACATTTTGGGATGTGTTTTTCAATCAGAAAGTAAACAGAACACTGTTTCCTCCCCTGCAATTCTGTGTTGTGTGGTTTTGTCTTCTTTCTTTTTTTGTTTTGTTTTTCTTCTTCAAGTTTAGCAACTCAATTTGTCCTCCTTAATTGTGGATGGTGTGCATTTTTCTTTTATTTAAAGTAGACTAGAGTGATCTGGTTCCGAGGCAGGCTTTCACAGCTATTGAGTAGGTAATGAGGTGTGCTAAGCACCGACTGTGGTAGTATTTCTGCTTGGCTTCCAATTAACTGGCACATTTTAAACGGGTCTATTTGTAGAACAGTAGGGGAAGATAGTAATTTTTCCACAAATGACAGATTGTCTTCTTTTGGGGGTTTAGTGCTAAGACAAGTGAGGGTCAAAAGCAGATTTTCTTTCCTTACCTATTTCATCCCATATTTCTCTTTTGGCACCCATACGAGGGTTGCTGGAATTTTTAATGATTTTTAAGCTACATGAATTTGTTGTTTCCTGTGATAAGAAAATGAATGCATGCTTCAGGCTTCTGTTAAATTGTTTCTCTGCTTGTTTGTGCAGAGTGTTCAAATCTCCAAGAACAATTTGCTTAGTTGCTTTATATATTATTATTTTTTTTTTATCATGAAAAGTCCACCCAATTCTCAGCTTTATCTAGAGGACAAACCAGAGGCAGATTCCAAATTTAAAGGTTCATATGATGCATGTTAACTGAATAGTTACAGGGCCAGCACTTAAAGTAGTAGCCATGGCTGCTTCAGTATTTTCTTTCTGTTAGATTGTGAACCTGATATAGAAGTAATCTGGTTCTCAGATGTAGGAGATAGCGATGGATAATACAAAAATGCAGTCATTATGGCTCTAAATTTGTATAATATTAGATGGTACTCTTCCCTACTCCTCTATACCCACTGATAATGACCATCCTCTCTAATGAAGATGCTGACAACTATTTGTGCTGGGTGGGACAGATCACAGTGGGTCTGTGGAGAAGCAGGTAAGGGAATTGTGTGAATCCTGCTGTGTACCAAAATTCAGTGCCAAATCTTCTGAAAGGATTTATTTATAAAACTTACTTTTCCTTACATTCATTCTCTGACAATTTTGTTCATGCATGTTCACACCTGTGTGCTCTCAGGCCAGCATTCTGATAATTATCCATCCAGCACTGGGCGTGATGCAGAGGATGAGAGAATCTTTAGACAGCTCTTCTCTATCCTCTGTGAGTCAACAGAGGTATGGGGTTTGCTTTGCCTGGTGGGCTGGCTGGAGGAGCAAGTGTGTGTGCAGCTTTGCTGCCTTGCTGACATACTCCAGCCAGGATACAATGCTGTGTGGTTTGTGCTGCATCCTTACGCAGTTTTCCAGGCTGGGTGGGAGATGCACCTTCCTGAACTTGACTAGCGGGTGTTGTTGGAAAGGGAAACGGACCGGAGTAACAATGCAACCTCGATGCGAGTATAATCGTCCTCCTTTATTGCAGGTTCTCACAGAGTATATATAGGCAACTAACTACAGCATGCGCCGATAACAACTTATAATTGGTCTAGCTTCTCCATGCACTTGTCTCTAGCTTGTTTCCTCATTATCTCTAATACAAGGGCGTGGGAAGCAGGGCAAAGCCACCTGCGAATTCCTTTCCCACAAGTGGGAATGCATTATTTCAATTATTATTTTTTTCCTGATTACCTCCCACATATACATTTCCACTTAGGTTTCTTTCATGCCAATCATGGTATGATTGTGACTTGTCTTTGTGATAATCCCACACTGTGGAGGAAACTTGAGGGTTCTCAGCATCTCTACATCTCATACCCTGACCAGGCAGCTGAAGATGGAGTCTGACTATGTGGTGAGTGAGAGTACGTAGAAAGTGAGGGCTAGTAAGGGGAGGGAAGGAAATAAATTCTTGCAGCCCTGACACTCCACTGACTCTGCCCAAAAGAACTGGCCATGTCCAAGAACTGGCCATGTCAGGATGACTGGGGGCATTGTACAAAACAGATTGCACTGTGACAGTGGGCAGCAGGATATAACCTGCTCCCCTCGGCGTGCTCGCTGGCATCTGTGTTGCTGCTGCTCCAGTATTTTCTGCTTCGGAACAAGCCTGGCACCCACTGCGCGTGTCACCTGAGGGGCCGGCGCGGTGGGAGAGGAGCGCTGCCGAGGCCGACCTGCCTCCGGCGAAGAGCGACGGACGGCTTCCGGCGCCCTCCGCGGGGCGGGCCCCGCCCCGCCCAGGGGCGCTGAGGAGGTCCGGCGGCCCCGGCTGCCGTTGCTAGGGCACGGCGGCCCTGTTACTAGGGCCGCCATAGAGTCCCGGAAGTGCCATGGGCCTAGAGCGGCATCCGGAAGCGGCCGCTCTGACCCCTCTATGGTGCGAGGAGGCTGCAGGATAATGGCGGGCCGCGCGCAGGGCCGCGGGCGGCTGGGCTGCGGCCCCTGAGGCGGCTGCGGCCCCTGAGGCGGCTGCGGCCATGTACTCGGCTGCCGCCGCCTCGCCGCCCAGGCGGGACTTCATCTCCGTCACCCTCAGCCCGGAGGAGGCAGTGGGGGTCGGAGGCTACAACAACAGCAAGGCCTTGAGGCGGCGCTCCTGCTGGCGGGTGAGGGCGGCCGGGCGGGACGCGGGCTCTGACCGCGGGGTGCCCCCGGCTGCGAGGGGCTCGGGCCTCTGCCCGCGCGGGGAGACCTGACAGCGAGGGTGCTTTGGCGGGATCGGGAGCGCTGGACTGCACCACGGAGTCGCAGGATGGTTCGCGATGGGAGGGACACCCAAGCCCATCCGGTTCCAACCCCTGCCACGGGCAGAGACGCCACCCCCCAGACTCTAATCAGGACTGGAGAAGGCAGATGAGATTTGGTTTGGGTGCCTTTGCACCCTATTTTATGGCTTGAAGGGGCAGCGCTGTCCTCTGCTGCAGCTTCTCAGTAGAGCGGTTCCGCTTTTGTGGGAAGGCTGAGTGTGAAAAGAGAGGTCTCAGGCAGAGCTGTGAGTGACCTTATTGTCTGACTGGGATAGGGAGTGGGCAGGCAGATTTAGCAAGGGTGAGCATCTTCTGGTGGAGAGGTAGCCTGGGAAAATGTGAGGCAGTGGGATGAGGTGACTGTGGTTGCAGATAGGGAATGAAGTATAGCCAAATGTGGAATACTTCACAGGTTGTTGGAGGAAGCATATGAAGAACTTGTTTAGGGACACAAGACTACAGCTCGTCTCTTATTTACAGTTAAGGAAATGCAGGGACAGAGCACAAGATATGTCATCTTTCCTTTTGTCTTATCTTCTTTGCCAGCATGAGAAAGGAAGATGCTGAATGCCTTAATGTATTCTTGTGCCTAATTCCTGTCCGCCCCAAGAACACGCAGTCAGTGCCTCTTTTCCCATCCTATCCTGAGGAAATAAATGGCTGCTGGATTTCAAGCATCCTTTTGCAATTGGATGGCTGTGATGTGGTTGACAGCGTAGGTAGAGATGAAGGTGAAGGAGCAGGACCAGCATGTTGCAGCATGCATAGGGAAGGATACACAGGGTTACTGTACTGTCAATGGTGTGGGAGGGAAACAGGAAACGTGTATCTTGGGAGCTTGGTAATGTGAACACTGATATTTTCTTCATTGAAATATTTGAACCCTCTGGCTCTCACTAAGAGGATGAGAACTCTGGGAAGTACTGTGGGGTATAGAGAAGTTTGTAGGAAGCTGCAGGCTGTTCCCAAGCATAGCATCAGCACTGAAACTCCCTCTCTGTGTGCCAAAGCCAGTGATTAGAAGCAAATTCCTGCTTGGATGCATTTTGCTCTGACTGTTTTAAAAGCAACAAAATGGTAATTTAACAATTGATGATTAACTGCGCTCTCTGTAAATGGGGGAAACTTCTCTGTTAGACTAACATGTCATTTAAAGTCTGACTTAGTAATTTTGTTGTAAGTACTTCAATTTAAAAAACACATTTTGCCTAAAACTAATCTTGAAAATGTGTTTTTGTTTTGCTTATTAATCTGTTGTTTACTTCTTTTTTTATATGTTGCTATGGGGTGGCTACTTTTTTTTCTGGTGACAGACCCTATTCTACATGACAGTTCTACAGATGATTTTTCCAGGGGCAGTATGCCTCGCTTTTCTTGTCAGCAACTGGTGCTTAGTTTATTTTAAGCCTTTCTTCTTTGCTGCAGTAGTGTTTTTAGTTTTCCTGTCACTTTTTTTCCGTTTCATATTTTGGCTGCATGTTTTGTAGTAGCTCTCCAGCAAAAGAAGGGAAGAGACTTCTGGCTTGTTTCCAAAGTGACATCTGGGCAGATGCACAAGTCAGCCAGTCAAGGCTGTGGTGAAAGTCACCATGCTGCAGATGATGCTCTCTGGGATTCTCAACATATGCCATTCTCCAGGGTTTTTGCAGCAAGTGGCTCTAATATTTCTCTGAGCCTGCTGTGCCATGTGCTAGCATGTTATATTTCTTTTTTCTCTGTCATCAGAGAAAATAAGCAATGGATTTTTGCAGTTGGAAACAGAGGGTAAAATTAAACAGTCAGTTTTGCGTAATGCTCCGAATGAATTGATAGGTTTATTTATTTATTTATTTATTTGGATGGAGTGGGCTCCTAATTTTTTGCTAAATATTCTTCCTCTCTCTCAAAGAAATGGAAGCAGCTGTCTCGACTGCAGCGGAGTATAATTCTCTTCCTGTTTGCCTTCTTGGCAGTCTGTGGAGTCATTTCATTTACCAGCATGGGGGAACCATGGAAAAGTATGTGTTCTATACAGCTCTAAATTACCTGTATGTGGTGTTATTTTTAAGAGATTGTTGTAGTTTTTATAACTCATTTTAATTTTTATTGACTGTGACTTATTGCATCTCTTAAAGCACAATTGTTAAAAGTTTTTATGTGACATGTTTCAATGGGTATGCTTAATCTGAAGTACTTTTTGTATCTCTTTGTTATCTTGACTGGAGCAATGTTTTGTTTTAGTTGGTCAAGGTTTAGAGATATCTACATATAAATGTTATGAAAAAACATAGAAGCTATCAGTAACCCAAACCTAAGCAGTAGGATAAGGTGATACTCTTTTGGTTTTGATTGTCCGTAAGATTTGAAATTCTAAGGTTCAACAATACAAAGACACGTTTACCATTGATGTAATCTTGCTGCCTGTATTGTGAAGCTAAAATAATAGCAATTAAAAAAGCATATGCCTTTTATCAGCCTCCTTTGATATTAAGGAGTTTGTTAATACCAAATGACACTTGGTATCCAACAATTAGTGCAGGTTTATTAGCGATGAATGGAAACACTTTTTTTGGGGGTGCATCTAGTGTGTGAATGCAGCAGACTTACACATTTCTAGCTGGACGTGTTATTTCTCTGTGCTGAGCAACAGCTTTGTATATTTAGGTTTAACAAACAAATCATTGGATGAGCAGAGAACAGAACCAGAAATACCTGGATTAAAGCTGGTGAATCCAGTTGTTCTGCCAGCACCACAGAAAGCAGATGCCAATGTTGGAGACTATCCAGAACGTTCACCTCAGGTATTATGAGAAGAAATGTGTTTTGTAAATATGCCAAAGAGTTTGTGGAAGCTGCAAATAATGATTAGTTTCAACAAATTTTATTGAAAAAGGTGATGTAACTTGTAACAAAAACCTGCTGTGGGTGGAATGCTGTCATCTCAGGAAGGGCTTTGGGCATGGTATGGTATAAACTGGCTTTAAGTGTTCAGTGTACTTTTTCTTCATCAGCGATGTACATTAAAAACAAAACAAAACAAAAAACTACAACTTAAAATTTGGGTAATTTAACCAAAAGTTTTAAATGAACAAATGAAGAAAAAAAAAATACAAAAAAAGACCACCAATAAAAAGATGGTGTCTTCAGCATACCTTCCAGTCAAATAAGAACTTGCCTGTTGGTATTATATCAAAATTAATAATTTTGATTTATGGTTTAAATTTTACCATCTGTGCAATGTACTGAGCATTCTTTATTTCTTTAGAAGCAGCCAAAATTGCCTGATGTTCGGCGTAGTCCTTCCAATCTTCAGATCAAACCACCACGGAGGGACGTGAGGCTGAAGACGCGACATGCAACCAGCAAGATTGTAGAAGAGCCAGTACAGGCTGATAAAGAAGAGAAAACAGAGAAATCTGTTATCAGGTAGAAGTGTTTCCAGCAAGTTATAACTTTATTTTTTTTTTCTTCTCTCTCACCCCTCCCCGCCCCTTCTCTAAGGATCCGTTGGATGTTGGAGTGAAAATTGCAAGGGCTTTTTGTTGTCTGTGTCTGAGGTTGATTACTATCTTTACCTATGTTTATTCTTAAGTTTGGTCTGACAGCGATAGATATTGGTGGATTCATTTATTTAATTTGGGTGAATGTGCAGCGTTTCTGTTTTTAGTATTTGCTTCTAAGAATTGCAGGAGGTTTGGAGCCCTGCTAGACTCTAATGCATTTCTGATGTATTTAGACAATTAATGCACTGGAGAATTATCAGTGCCTGTGAATTTCTTCCATTTGTTTTGTAGTAAATGTTAATGTGACGATATCAATATAATAATACAGTCAAAAGCCTCTTTGTGCTGGGCTAGCTAAGGAAAATTGTACCAGTGTCATAGTGTTGATTAGGGATATGATCCCAGTATGTAAAGTTAAGCCCAAGCTGAACTGGCAGAAGCTGTAGACATGTATATAGCATGTAACTGTGTAAAATATGTTAACTCCTTTCTTATAAAAGATTAATCATACAGTTCAGAGAACCCTTATGCAGATACAAAAATGTCTTTACTAGAGGATCTATGCTGCTGTAAATATATTGATCTAATTTATTAGGTTATTATCCAAGATAGCATTGACTAAAATCTTTTGGTTTGGGAATAATTGAAGAAATGTAACTTTGAAAATGAAAAGACTACCAGAAGTTCAGCAGAGGTGCTTAAGATATTGAAACACTAGACTCCCTCTCTTCTGTCGTGTCCCGTGTCCGTTCCCCCCCCAGTGTTTTTGTCCTTTTCAGCACTGGCACGGCTCAGCTGATCATAGCATCAGTATTTTGGCTGTTGATATTACCCAAAATCTCTCAGAATGACTTGAACTGTTTTATTCCTATGCTTCCACTGATGCTATTACTTGCAGGATTAAACCAGTAGTAACAGGAAAATGCAAGAGTGATGAAATCACTCAGACTTGATAGAAATTTAAAGAATGAAAATAAGAAATTAAATGATTGAATTTATGCAAGTCAGAAGGTACACTGACTGTAAACAATATAAACTTTAAAGGTCTTGTAAGCTCAGTTCTGTAAGGAGAATCATCATAGAATCATAGAATGGTTTGTGTTGGAAGGGACCCTAAAGATCACTAGTTCCATGTCTCCTGTCCCCCCCCCCATGGGCAGGGACACCTCTCACCAGACCAGCTGGGCAGCTGAACTCCACCATGGATGCACTCTCAATCGCCTTTCTCAAAGGAAAAATGGGAGAAAATACAATGGAAAGAGCTTAAGAGTTGAGATAAGGACAGGGAGATCACTCAGCAATTATTGTCATGGGTCAAACATACAAAGTGTAGGGAGATTAATGTAATTTATCCCTAGTAGACTAGAACAGTGAGAAACTAAAACCAAACTATAACCACCCTCTTCTATGTTCTCCCACCGAGTGGCGCAGGGGAACGGGGGCTGCAGTCAGTCCCTAATGCCTCATCTCTGCTGTACCTTCATGATCACTCTCTGCCCCTGCTCCAGTCTGGGGTCCCTCCCACGGGATGCTGTCCTTCCCAAACTGATCCTGCGTGGGCTCCCCACAGGCAGCAGCTCTTCAAAAACTGCTCCAATGTGAGTCTGTACCACAGGGTCCATCCGTCAGGAGCCAACTGCTCCAATGTGGGTCACCCAGCAGCAGCTCTCCCCAGATCCACCTGCCATGGATGGCAGGTGGATCCAGGGCCCCCTCTATGGGCCACGGGGGAACTTTTGCTCTGGTGCCTGGAGCATCTGCTGCCCTCCTTCTGCACTGACCATGGTGTCTGCAGGGCTTTCTCTCACTCCTCACTGACAGCTGCTGTTGTTTTTTTTTTTTCCTTTTTTTTTCTTTTTCCTTGCTCTCACAGGGTACAACCAGTGTCACTGGCCAGAGCTGAGGCAAAGCAAGACAGATAGATCCCTTCTGGAGCTGGCTCAGATCTTACATGGGGTACCTTGCAGATGCCACTCCAGCAGCCCCCCTACTACCAAGCCCTTGCCATGTAAACCCAGTAAGCCAGGTTTTCCAAAGTCCCATCCAACCTGACCTTGAATGCTTCCAGGGACAGGGCATTCACAACTTCTCTGGGCCACCTGTTCCAGTGCCTCACCACCCTCCAAGTAAAGAATTTCCTCCTCACATCTAATCTAAATCTCCTCTCTTTTAGTTTAAACCCTTGCCCTATCACTGTCTGCCCATGTAATATCACGAACTCAAGATACACCATGACCTCAAAGTTAACATATCTATATAGTTAACAACATGGTTCAGATCAATCGATTGATCTCAATGGACCTGGCTTGACGTGAAGTCCATACTGAAAGACTTTTCCTTCAGGAAATTTGCAATGATAAATGAAAACCTCTTTTGACTGGTTTATGCTTCTGTGTTGGTTGGGGATGCTTGGGAAATCTCTTGGAATTAAAGCAGTTTTAAATGGCTAGTCCATTGTGTTTATTCATGAGTTCTTACTGATCATCGTTTGTGTGGTACTAATTTAGTGTTAGTGACTTCTGTGACTATTTCAGAACCAGTAGGTAACAAAATGCTTCTCAGATATCTTAGTACCTTTTAAAAAGTTCTTTATTAAATTCTGTTGTCAAGATACTTAATGAAATTCCAGGAGCCTGTTCTAAGATACATATCGTAATCCAGTAAAATTTCTCTGGCACAAATAACTTTTTCTTTGAACAAAACAATTATCTAGTGGACAACATGGTTATTTTGACCCTAGATACAAAATCCACTCCTTTTATCAAAATATAGTGAAAAATAGGAAATAAGTCTCATTCAGTTGCAGGACTTACTGTGATCAAATTAAGTATTAATTCCAATCCTCTGTATTTGCAGCTGGAGAGGAGCGGTGATAGAACCTGACCAAAGCACTGAGCCTCCATCTAGTAAAATAAAGGAACCAGAAAAACTTTCAACTTTGGAAGCCGAAGGCCAGAAGGAACCAGGTAAATAGTACATCTTATTTCTGTTCACTCCTCACACATTTTTTTTCACAGAATCACAGAATAGTCTAGGTTGGAAGAGACCTCCAAGATCACCGAGTCCAACCTCTGACCTAACACTAACAAGTCCTCCACTAAACCATATCCCTAAGCTCTACATCTAAACGTCTTTTAAAGACCTCCAGGGATGGTGACTCAACCACTTCCCTGGGCAGCCTATTCCAGTGACTAACAACCCGTTCAGTAAAGAAGTTCTTCCTAATATCCAACCTAAACCTCCCCTGGCGCAACTTAAGCCCATTCCCCCTCGTCCTGTCACCAGGCACGTGGGAGAATAGACCAACCCCAACCTCGCTACAGCCTCCCTTCAGGTACCCGTAGAGTGCAATAAGGTCACCCCTGAGCCTCCTCTTCTCCAGGCTAAACAGTCCCAGCTCCCTCAGCCACTCCTCGTAAGACTTGTTCTCCAGACCCTTCACCAGCTTCGTTGCCCTTCTCTGGACTCGCTCGAGCACCTCCATGTCCTTCCTGTAGCGAGGGGCCCAAAACTGAATGCAGTACTCGAGGTGCGGCCTCACCAGAGCCGAGTACAGGGGGGCGATCACTTCCCTGGCCCTGCTGGCCACGCTGTTTCTTATGCAAGCCAGGATGCTGCTGGCCTTCTTGGCTGCCTGAGCACACTGCTGACTCATATTCAGCCGACTGTCAACCACTACTTCCAGGTCCTTCTCTGCCAGGCAGCTTTCTAACCACACATCTCCCAGCCTGTAGCTCTGTTTGGGGTTGTTGTGCCCCAGGTGCAGGACCCGGCACTTGGCCTTGTTGAACTTCATACTGTTGACCTCGGCCCATCGGTCCAGCCTATCCAGATCCTCCTGCAGAGCCTTCCTACCCTCGAGCAGATCGACACACGCACCTAACTTGGTGTCGTCTGCAAACTTACTGAGGGTGCACTTGATCCCCTCGTCCAGATCATCGATGAAGATGTTGAAGAGGACTGGCCACAGTACCGAGCCCTGGGGGACTCCACTAGTGACTGGCCTCCAACTGGATTTGACTCCATTCACCACAACTCTCTGGGCCCGGCCATCCAGCCAGCTCTTAACCCAGTGAAGTGTATGCCAGTCCAAGCCAAGAGCAGCCAGTTTCTTGAGGAGAATGCTGTGGGGGACGGTGTCAAAAGCCTTACTGAAGTCAAGGTAGACCACATCCACAGCCTTTCCCTCATCCACTAAGCGTGTCACTTTGTCATAGAAGGAGATCAGGTTTGTCAAGCAGGACCTGCCCTTCATAAACTCATGCTGACTAGGCCTGATCGCCTGCTTGTCCTGCAACTGCCGCATGATGACACCCAAGATAATCTGCTCCATGAGCTTCCCTGGCACTGATGTTAAACTAACAGGCCTATAGTTCCCTGGGTCAGTCCTCCGGCCCTTCTTGTAGATGGGCGTCACGTTTGCTAGCTGCCAGTCAAGTGGGACCTCCCCCGATAGCCAGGACTGCCGATAAATGATGGAAAGCGGCTTGGCCAGCTCCTCCGCCAGTTCCCTCAGTACCCTCGGGTGAATCCCATCCGGCCCCATCGACTTGTGTACATCCAAATGCTGTAGCAGGTCGCCAACCATTTCCTCGTGGATTGTGGGGGCGACATTCTGCTCCTCATCCCCTTCTACCAGCTCAGGGTACTGGGCGTCCAGAGAACAACTGGTTTTGCTGTTAAAGACTGAGGCAAAGAAGTCGTTAAGCACCTCAGCTTTTTCCTCATCTCTGATTACTAAGTTTCCCCCCACATCCAGTAGAGGGTGGAGATTCTCCTTAGTCCTCCTTTTTGTGTTGATGTATTTATAAAAACATTTTTTGTTGTCCTTAACAGCAGTGGCCAGACTGAGCTCCAGATGAGCTTTGGCCTTTCTGATTTTGTCCCTGCACCGCCTCACAGCATCCTTGTAGTCCCCCTGAGTGGCCTGCCCTCTTTTCCAAAGATTATAAACCCTCTTTTTTTTCCTAAGCTCGAGCCACAGCTCTCTGCTCAGCCAGGCCGGTCTTCTTCCAGGCCGGCTCGTCTTTGGGCACATGGGGACAGACCGCTCCTGAGCCATTAAGATTTCTTTCTTGAAGAGCGCCCAGCCCTCCTGGACTCCTCTGCCCTTCAGTACCGCCTCCCAAGGGACTCTGCCAACCAGTGTCTTGAACAGCCCAAAGTCAGCCCTCCGGAAGTCCAAGACAGCAGTTTTACTGATCCCTTCCTGACTTCGCCAAGTATCGAGAACTCTACCATTTTGTGGTCACTCTGCCCAAGACAGCCCCCGACCAGCACGTCTCCCACCAGTCCTTCTCTGTTAGTGAACAGAAGGTCTAGCGGGGCACCTCCCCTGGTAGGCTCGCCAACCAGCTGCGTCAGGAAGTTATCTTCCACGCTCTCCAGAAACCTCCTGGACTGCTTTCTCTGGGCTGTGTTGTGTTTCCAGGAGATGTCTGGGAAGTTAAAGTCCCCCACAAGAACAAGCACTGACGATTTCACAACTTCCGCCAGCTGCCTGTAGAACTCCTCATCCGTCTCCTCATCCTGGTTTGGCGGTCTATAACAGACCCCCGTCAGGATGCTTCCCTTGTTGGCCTTTCCGCTGATCCTAACCCAAAGGGACTCCACCTTGTCATTCCCAGCCTCAAGTTCGACAACATCGAAACACTCTTTAATATAGAGAGCCGCTCCACCACCCCTTCCGTGCTGCCTGTCCCTTCTGAAGAGCCTATAGCCAGACATTGCAGCACTCCAGTCACAAGAGTGGTCCCACCACGTTTCCGTGATGGCAACCAAGTCATAGCCTGCGTGCTGCGCAATGGCTTCCAGCTCCTCCTGCTTGTTGCCCATGCTGTGTGCATTAGTGTAGATGAACTTCAGCTGAGCCTTAGCCTTCTCCCCCAGCCTTGCCACTGTTCCCCCTGGCACACCTCCAACAGGCTTTGTTTCATCCCCGCCCCCCTTCTCACCTAGTTTAAAGCCCTCTCAATGAGCCCTGCCAGCTCCTGGGCCAGGATCTGTTTTCCCCTTGGGGACAGTTGGGACCCATGTGCAGCCATCAGGCCAGGTGGCGAGTAGAGCGCCCCGTGGTCAAAGAACCCAAAATTCCTGTGTTGGCACCAGCCTCTGAGCCACGTATTTATCAGGTGGGCTTTTCGTGTCCTCTCTGAACCATTCCCTGACACTGTAGGAATGGATGAAAGCACCACCTGTACTCCCGCTCCGTCCACTAACCGTCCCAGCCCCCTAAAGTCCCGTTTGATAGCCTTCAGGCTTCTCTCATCAATGTTATCACTGCCAGCCTGGACTATCAGTAGTGGGTAGTAATCAGAGGGGCGAATCAGGTTGGGAAGCTTTCTGGTGACATCCCTGACCCCAGCCCCAGGGAGGCAGCAGACTTCCCTACGGGTGGGGTCAGGCCGACAGATCGGGCCCTCCGTTCCTCTGAGAAGGGAGTCGCCCACCACGATCACCCTTCTCTCCTTCTTGGTGAGAGAAGTCTTGAGGCGTGGAGTAGACTTCCTCGCCCTGGGCTTCCTGGTTAACTTTTCTTCCACACACTCCTCCACTGCTCTCTCGAGCTCCAGGGCCTCAAACCTGTTGTGTAAGGGCACCTGGGAAGGTGGGGCAGGCAGTGGGGGGAGTTTCCTGCAATGCTGAGCAGGGACCTGTCTCCATTCCTCCTCAACTCCTAGGTCCCCTCTCTCTGCCCGACAGCGACCGGGCAGGGGGGTCCACCCCCACTTGGGGAGTCTCCCCCCGGTGCCTTTCCTTTAAATGAAGGAAACAAAGTTCTGACAGGAGAAAGGAATAAGAAAAAAAATGTGTAGGAAAGATAATTTCCAAAATTAGAACATCCAAACCTTTCAGTTTTCAGTATTGAATAAAGAATACTCTGATGCATGTGTAGAACTGGATGCATGTCCAGTGCCATGGTAGGAAACAGTTTGCTGTGACTATCTTTAGTGGCCAGATTCTATGTGAGTAGGTTGCAGAATGTGTGTTATACGTGCTATTCCTGGCAGCTCACTGTTACCTCTGTCCTGTTATAAAATGCATGTGTCCTTCTGGAAAATGTATTGAATGTTCTTTGTAGCACCTAAGAGACAACGTGTTCTCTTCCATCCATTATTGGAACCATATCTACCAAGGGCTCATTTACTTATATGCAATCATATGTGCCTATTCCCTCAGACTCTATATTTTTGCAATGGCATTATATCCTCTGAAAGTCTGAAGCAAGTTATTTTCTAAGCTAGAGAGGCTTCTGATTATGGACTTCTCTTTTTCTTTGCCAGAAGATAATCTTGTCACGTTGAGAGCACTGTGAGGATGCCCTCAATTTCACACCTTATTTTTTGAATCTTGGGTGCTACTCTCCCACATTGATTTTGTCTTTGCCATACAAGAAAACTCGGAAGAATGTGCTGGAATATTTGCACGATGTACTTTTTCCTTTTGTTTAGAGAGGGCACACATTCCATTCAGATCTTCTTGCCCAGCCTTTGCTTTCCTTAAACTGTTAAAATGGTATTGAAAATAAATTTTAGTGTCAATTTTTTGTGATCTATTCTATGGGAAGAGCCAGACATTCCCGTCCGTTCTCCAGAAAAAGGACATTTAAAGAGAGAGGGCTTGAAAGTGAGTTTCCTTTTTCAGCAGTGTTTTCTTTTGTTCTGCAAATCCAAGGAAAGTGACTTCCTCCCTGATTTAAGTTGAACTCTTTTTAAGGCTCACTAGGAAGCAGTAGAAATTTGTTTTTGTAGTTGTTGGACTCCTTGTGGAGTAAATATCCTGTTAGGCTTTGTGGTTTCGTGTAAGGAAGTTCCAATATGATAAATGTGGCATAATAAAATGTGATGTATTTGGCTTGTGCTACCTTAATAGAAATGGGGTTAGTTATACTGCTTGATATTACCCCTTTGGAATTCTGTTTGTTTATAGCTTTCCAAAATATTAACTAATGGGCTTCAAAATTTTCATGTTGGATATGTACTATGAGTTCATTTTTTTTATGGCAAATTGTAATCAAAACCTTCAGTTGAACCATAGAAAAGGACATGGATTTGCCTAAGTCAGAAAATGACAATTTTTGTCCTTTTGTTTTAAATGAAAAGTTCTAGAGAAACAATTCTGTAGAACTGACTTTAAATTTAGCAAAAGGGAACAAATAAGATAGGGAAGATAAAGAAAAATGGTGTGTGGTAAAAAGCTGAGGTCTGTACCTAGTAAACATTCATATACAGCAGCTGAATTACAGTTGATTTAGTCTTAATTCTGGTATTTCCCAACTTTCAGGTCTTTGAGCTTTAGTGATACTCATCTCACAGCTGTGTGTGTGAACATTTTAATGTTTTATTTGGTGAAACGTCATTGTCAGGGAGCGATCTCTGTTTCCTTGAGTAAATTGCTGACCGGAGATGCTGACTAGTTATTCCATAGAGGAAAGGCTGTGCTGAAAAGAATAATCTGAGTTTTTTCTACTTACATAATTTATATAGTTTTAGAAGAAAGCTTATTCTGGGTAGGATTCAGCAAAATGGTGTTTGGTATAGGGATGCATGTTTATGCAGTATAGGGAGTTTGGTAGCTCCCCTGCAGAAGTCTTGAGCAAGTTGCTGTCTTCCTTTTGCAGTGCCCATAAATGAACGTCAGATGGCTGTGATAGAAGCGTTCCGCCATGCATGGAAAGGATATAAGGACTTCGCTTGGGGCCACGATGAACTGAAGCCTTTGTCCAAGTCTTACAGTGAGTGGTTTGGACTTGGGCTTACCTTAATTGATGCCTTGGATACTATGTGGATTCTAGGCTTAAAAGAAGGTAATTTATTTTTTCTCCTCCGTTTTTCCCCCTGAAATTGCTTATTTTCTATTCAGGCAGTATATGGTTAGAGTTCTTTAAGGGAACATTTATTAGATGTGGCTGATAAGTTTAGTTTTCCTGTGAGGGTGAGTGTGCACATGTACACACACTCACAATGTCTAAAAACATTAAAAAATATGAAGAGACCGTTGCTCTTGGATTAGGATTTTGAGCCAGGAAATAATATTACACTATTACATATAACTGGATATATATGCTAGAAACTGAGAAATGGATTAATAAACCACTTGATTTGGTTTCTGTACTAGAATACTAGTGACATCTTTGTGCCATTATACAGCCACTATGGGCTTTCTACCCACCAGCCTCATGTAGTTAGCCTGAGATCTCCTGGTTTGTGTTTTATCATACCTAATATCATCAATATTTCATAGCTGGATTTTAGAAGTTTATGTAAGGAATCATTGGATAGAGGAGGGGAGTATTCAATACCACCTTTGTGAACTGCTCTAGTATGTTTTTCAAATATTCTGGAAGTAACTTTGTTTTTAGAAGACTTGAAAACAGATTCAAACAGATTTTAAATACTAAGTCAAAAATCTGCAGTTCTGTTGAAGAAAACTTGCTTAATCAGTACTTAAATGCGTAAGAGTGTTTTTGTTGTTGTCTAGTTTTTTTTGTATTATTTTTTTTTTTGAACTTTAGGTATTTAACACTGGTAGATAGCTTCCTTTGTAAACTTTTACAAATCATGCCGTTCTTAGTGTCAAGATAGGAAGAACAGAGTTGCTAGAAAGGATACAAAGAACAGTGAAACCTTTTGTGGTTCTCTCTTTTCTAAGACTGAGGTTTGTGTAAAATGCTAAATCAAACAAAAACTCCGTATCTTGTGTCTGCAGCGCTAGAATTGAGCAGGTTGTCTTGAAGTTTTGTCAAGTTGACAGTGTGCCGCTTTTTCCATAAAAAATAACTGTGAACTGCATAGAGCTTTTAAAATATTAAAATTACACCTGCTCCACCGTAGTCTCCTCCACGAGCTGCAGCATGGAACCCTGCTCCACAGTGGTACTCCATGGGCTGCAGGGGGACATCCTGCTTCACCATGGTCCTCATCACAGGCCGCAGGGGACTTCTGCTCCGGCACCTGGAGCACCTCTCCCCCTCCTTCTTCAGTGACCTTGGTGCCTGCAAGGCTGTTCCTTACTCCTCTCACTCTCCCAGATGCTGTGTGGCGCAGCATTTTTTCTGTCTTAAATAAGCTATCACAGAGGCGCAAAGCAACATCACTTACTGGCTCAGCTCTGGTCAGCAGTGGGGCCCTTACCAAACATGGGGCAGCTTCTAGATCCTTCTCACAGAAGCCACCCCTATGGCCCCCTGCTACCAAAACCTTGCCACGTAAACCCACTACAAGTCTAAATGAAAGTTATGTTTGAGGTTGCTGAT
This sequence comes from Oxyura jamaicensis, assembly GCF_011077185.1. Classification (NCBI taxonomy): domain Eukaryota; kingdom Metazoa; phylum Chordata; class Aves; order Anseriformes; family Anatidae; genus Oxyura; species Oxyura jamaicensis. The sequence goes on along the minus strand of NC_048909.1, from coordinate 117,804 downwards.
GTTTCTTATAAGCAGAGAAATGCTAATGCTTCTGTCAAACGAGTACCTTACATGTTTTTACTTTACGGCTAGATAATGGTAACAACAGACAGCACAGATTTTTCTGTGGTTCTTCTCAAGTAGACTGAGAAGAATATTTACCCCAAATATAAGACATTCAAGAATTGAATACAAAAAAAAAAAAAAAAAAAAAAAAAAAGCTGCACAAGCTTTCTTGGCTGCTGTAGTTGAAATCCTTTGTTCATTTCAGGTGATCCCAGATTTTATTCTTAAACAGGGTACATGTCATTTGCACCTTGTTTGCATCCTTCTGCCTAATCTTCCTATGGAATACCTTTCATTTCCGGGGAAATGGTTATTCTTCTGTGACTGTTCAAATGCAGGAGTTTCTGAAGGGTGTGAGATAGTTTAAGATAGCTTAGTCTTCAGTGTTAGAGGTGTAGGCTAACTCACATGGACCATAGAGATAAACCCTGTGCAAAAGCAGTCATCAGGTGGTATTACTGAAATGCTGTCAAATCCCAAACGTCTTTTCTTATTTTTAAATGCCTTTTTGAATTAGTAGTGTCAAAACTACTGTGGGGAAAAAAAATTGAAGACAATTTTCAATAGCATGTGTCTTTGTGTGTGGATTTTGTGAGTTAAGTGCTGAACTAGGAGGCAGGCTCCCCAGGATATTGCTAGACTAGAGGCATTAATGGCTTTGACTGAAAATGTTATCGGTTATCTTGATAGATCTCAGCTTTGGTTTAGAAAGATTTAATTAAAAATTTCAAACAGCTCTTGTTGGAAGTGTAACTAATTGTCTAACAAATCAATGGATGGACTTGAAAGATCTCAATTTATAGACTATGTTAATAAATAATTGTTCCAGTTCTTTTTATTTATTTTTGCTGAGTATTTCTCTTTGTATGCGTTTGCGGTACGTGCTGAATAACCTCTAAGCTGATGGTAATCAAACTTCACCTATTGTGTTCTCTTTGCTACAGTTTTCAACCAAAAACTATGATCTTGGTAGACAGATACATAAGTAATTGTCATGGACAGAATGATGATTTCTCTAGTACAGTTTTTGGAATATGCCAGAAATCCATAAGTGAACTACATTTTTTATCTTTCAGAGTTTGAAGAAGCAAGAATATGGGTAGCAAATGACTTAGTCTTTGATAAAAATGTGGATGTGAACCTCTTTGAGAGCACAATTCGTATTCTTGGTGGCTTGCTGAGCACCTACCATCTCTCTGGAGATAGCCTCTTCCTGGAAAAAGCTGTAAGTGATTAGAGTCTTAGTAATGAAACTGGATTGTATAGCTCGTATTGGACAAAGTCGAGGGAAGATTCATCACAAAGTTGAATGTTGCTATTTGGTAACAATTTCATATTTAAAATGGTGGGAGAGGGATTTACTATTAGTCTTTTGAGCCTGCACTTCTATTTGCACCCTTGATCACCTCAGAGCCCTAATGTGTCTTATCAGATATACTTATAGATGTGCCTGTTCCTCTGTTAACGAAGAGCTGACCATAATAAGACAGTTTATGTAAAAAAAAAAAAAAAAAAAAAAAAAGGGTAAATAAGTGGAAAAGAGTAATAGTTGTATTTTGTTGCCTTTTCTGTATAGGCACCTTAACAGCATCAACCACCTCCTTAAATTAGCATCTCAGTCATTTACTTCAGGATTAAATCCCGTTGTATAGGGACTGCAGACTCAAACGAGGCATAAAGTACTAAGAACAGGGTACAAACTCTGTAGTTGTTGTTAGGAATAAATCCATGACCATTTTTAATTCTTTGCTTTCTTTCAGAATCTAAAACTAAGGTACTGTTCTCTGCCTGGTTACTGAAAGAAAATATAAAGGATTGGGTGTCTGTATATATTTTTGCGTGTGTGTCCTGTGCTCTTGGGTTTTCTTTAGAAAGACATTGGGAATAGGCTTATGCCAGCATTCAAGACCCCCTCCAAGATACCCTATTCTGATGTCAACATTGGCCGGGGCACTGCACATCCACCTCGCTGGACATCTGACAGCACTGTGGCAGAGGTGACCAGTATTCAGCTGGAGTTTAGGGAGCTCTCTCGTCTTACTGGAGATGAGAAATTCCAGGTATGGAAGAACGTGTTGATGTTGTTCCTTTTTTCTGCCTATTTACGACACCACCACTGACTCTGACTTTGTAGTCCCTCAGTGATGTTAAATGAGTTTTGAAACTCTAGATGAAGGAAGAATAAGAAAAATAAATCATTCAAATTATTTTCTTAAATATCAGAAGGTAGTAGTGGAGATGTATAATTATTTTTCTCCCTGAGGAACAGCTTTCATTTTTTAGAAAGCAAAACAAAGCAAACAAAAAACAACAAAAAAAACCCACAGTTTTTAGTATTGATGTTTTTGTTTAACACCACATTATTAGGTTTGAAAAAAAATACTAAGGTAAACAAGGTCTGTGAAGCTGTGCCTTGCTTAATATGTAGAATTCTGTGTGTGGTTTCTTGATGCCATTATGTAAATGCAAAGAACAAAACCCTGTTGTTGCCCTCCAAGGAATTAGAATTATTAAATACTGTGACTCAGAACCTAAAAAAAAGTTAGTTGCAACAAAAGCAGTTCCAGATAAAATAATAATTTCCACTCTTCTTTTTATTTGGTAATGTAATTCTGTTGTGTTAAAGAATTTTTAGTTATAGCGGGTTCATGTTGTTATTTTAGCTGGACTTCTACTGTGCAAATATAACTAAGTCAGATTGTAGTCTCATGCCCCAGTACTGTTTTTAGCAGTACTGGTTTTTGAATGGGGTTACAGCACTTGGGAATATAGCTGAATATAGCTTTGTATTTGGGAAGGAGATAGTTACAATTACTGCAAGGTAATCATATTTACCCATAACATGAGGTTATGCAAGTCATAAAGTTTGAAATCCTGTATTGAATATATTGCATGAATGGAACTTGATATCCCTGATACTAGTTTGAAGAAGAAGAAAGATTTGTTTTCAGCCTGAAGCTACTAGCTATAGTCTTGTACATGTAACTTGTTTTTTTATTTTCTTTCTTCTAGAAAGCTGTAGATGAGGTGATGAAGCATGTTCACACGCTCTCAGGGAAAAATGATGGACTGGTGCCTATGTTCATAAACACCAATAGTGGGCAGTTCACTCACTTGGGTGTCTATACTCTGGGAGCCAGAGCTGACAGCTACTATGAGTATTTGCTCAAGCAATGGATTCAGGGTGGGAAAAAAGAAAATGAGTAAGTTCTTTCCACTTCTCGTATTGGTGTGAAAATGGTGCAAGCTGCAAAAATTTCTGCTGTAGATGACTGCATAAAGAAAAATAATCTGTATGTGCAAAAGTCAACTAAAAATACCCCCTTTTTTTAAAAGTGAGCCAAGAGGACCTATGGTAAGTTGATGTAAAAACAGCATGAGAATTAGGCTTAATCTAAAAACTTCTACTCCTCAGAAAAATTTTCTTTGTTAGCACATCAGATGCGAGGAGCACTAGAGACTGGAGAACAGGTAAAAGTCTTAGTGCTAAATATGGAGCATAAATAGGCTAACTTCTGAAATAATGGTGATACTTCATTTCAGCAGTGGTACAAGCTTTCTCTGGGTTTCTTATTGAAAGACAAATCCTATTAAATGGTTGGTTGAGGTGGCAGATTTGGTCTTCATGTTCTAACCTCATAGAAGGAAGGAAATACTGAAGCTTGGTATTTGCATGTGTTGCTTTATGTCTCATGTTTCTCCTACCTGCCCTGGATAAGTGAAGAGAATGTTTGTAAGGAGTAGAGCAATTAAAAATGTCGAAAAGGATTTCCTCCCAAACAAGAAAAAAAAAAAAAAAAAATCTAACCAGTTTTTGTCCTTACAAGCTAATTATGTTGGACATGTTCATGTCAAGGGGTTTAATCCACACAGAGAGACGATATGCCCCAGTGAGGCATTTTGGAGTAGATCTACAAAGAAAGTTTGCATCACGGCTTTTTCCAAGCCATACCTCATTGTAAACTGAGAGCCATTGTCTTTAGGTCTATGAATGATAGCATTTTGTGAGCCTCAAAATAGAATTTCCCTTGAGTACTTTTATATAAGAAAAGCAATTAAATATTGTGAAAAAGTTTCATAAAGAGGGTAGTGAAATATTAGAAAAGATTGGGCAAGCTCATTGTTTCTCCATCTTCAGAGATACTCAGAAATTAATTGGAAAGTCCCCAAGCAACCTGATATAATTGAATCTAATTTAGAGGAGGGGGTTGAGCTGGAGATGTTCTTACTAGTCTGGATTAACTGTGGTATGAAGTACTGTACTCTTAAGGATTCCTGAAATGAAATCTGGTGGTTGTCTGGAAACAGAGCTGGTGATATCTTTACCTTAATACTTTAAACTTAGGGGTTACTTTTAAAGCAAACCTGTATGGTTACATGGTAGCAGTAACTAATAAATGTCCAATATCAGGTGTGGTTAAACCTATTATATGTGTATGTGAGCCAACTTTGAATGGTTTTAATTCACAGACTGTTGGAAGACTATATGAGAGCCATAGAAGGTGTGAAAAAGCATCTTCTTCAGAGATCACAACCCAAGAAGCTTACCTTTGTAGGAGAGCTTGCTCATGGCCATTTCAGTGCCAAGATGGTAAGAATACACCTGCATTTAAAACGACAATTAAAGAAAACAACAGCAAAACAACTACCACCAAAAAATATCCACATACGTACAGGCAAATGCAAGCCTGCTGTGTTCTCTTTCCCCTCTGCCCACCCCCACAAAATGAACAACAACAACAAAAAAAACTAAACCAAACAAACAAAAAAACGCCGTGATAGCTGTTGTGTATCTCATGAGTTGCCTGCAGTTTGTCAGAGAAAATCTGACCTGTAGTGATCGCTGTCTGAGCCAAGATGTGTTCTCTGGACATGTGAGTCACTTCTGGAAGATGACAGACGTCCCTGTAGTTCTTTCACTGCTGATGTTGCATGTTTGGAAAGCAATACAGAATACTCTGCGCACAAGTCATCCTCGGGTGCCTGAAGAAGAATGGTACTCTTACATCTCTGATGCTCTATAGAAGTGAGGGGTAAAAGCTTTTTATTACTCCAAATAAAGTTGCAAGAAAGGGGCAAGCTTTCAGGCAGAAATATCTATGAAATCTTGTCAGTGTTTTCCAGTTGTAACAGTGGATGTAACTACAGTGGTTTTGTCTCTGTGAATGTTGTCTGTCTTAAAGCAGTGCTAAGGTGATTATTTCAGAGTAATGAAAATCTGCTTCAGCTGTCCTATCCCCCTTCCCCTAAGCTTTGTTTTCTGTGGCTGAATCATCTTTCTCTTTGGTCCTACCTCAGGATTTATTTTAAAATACTGGCACTTGGGAAGTTCATTTCTTATGTTACATGTTTATTTTAAATACCATTCATTAAAAATACGATTTAAAACATCATTACTTAAATAATTATTAAAGTATTATGTAAATATTTTAAATAATGGTATTTTTAGGCAATATCATTTTCCTTTAACTTGCTGTTTTGATGGACATCATAGTTTATTAACAGTTATTTTTGTGAAGATACTAAGCCTTCAAAATCTGCTAGGATCTCTTTTAAATGCTGTCTCAAAGTATTTTTCTAACAAACTTTATAGCAGTGCTTGTGTTCTATTATAAGTTTAATTTTAAGCTCAGATGATCAGTTTGTCCCTTATTTAGTTGTCTCTGTTGAGAAACCTTCAAATGATCAACCCCTAGTTGGTATGAAATATGCAGTTCTTGTAAAACAGAACACCCCCTTCCCCCTAATTTGCCCAGACCTGCCACCCTTTCAGATACCTGACATAAAAACACATGGTCTGATACCTTTTTCAAATTTGTGATGTTACTGTAATAATGCTTCCTGTTTTGTGTTGTATTACAATAGATAGTTTAACTTTACCTTCAAGTACTTTGTACCTGAAATGTCAAGAAAACAAAACACAATTTGAACACAAATGTGTCTGTATGTGTAATATTAATCCTGCTTCACTTGATTTTTTTAAAAACTTTTTTCCTAGATTTTTTTTTAAACTTTTTTCCTATTAACAGTTGTCTTGTCTTACAGGATCACTTGGTTTGTTTTTTGCCTGGTACTTTGGCACTGGGAGCTCACAATGGATTGACTACTGATCATATGAAACTGGCTGAAGCCCTGATAGAAACATGTTACCAGATGTACGAGCAAGTAGAGACAGGCCTGAGTCCAGAGATTGTGCACTTCAATCTTCATGCACAAAAGGGCCACAAAGATGTGGAAATCAAGGTAAACAGTTAGCTGGCCTCAACAGTACTTTGTCTCCTCTGTATCTCTAATATGCTGTTAAAGCTCCCGTCTGGACATTGGTGATGTAAGCTGTTCTTGTGAAGCAGCTTGTTCTGTGGCTGCATTGCTTTACAGGTGTACCCTAGCCCTTGGTTTTAATTAACCCTGCAATGTATTTATTATAGATGCTGAATTATACATAGTAACCTCTTTAGGGTAGGTGGAAATGGGAATTGCTATTTTTCTCTCTGTATGTGTATTAGTCCGAATTATTTGCTTTTTTATTTTTCTTTTGCAGCCTGCAGACAGGCATAACTTACTGCGACCAGAAACTGTGGAAAGCCTTTTTTATATGTACAGATTCACCAGAGATAAGAAATACCAAGACTGGGGCTGGGAAATCTTGCAAAACTTCAATAAATACACACGGGTAAGGTCAGCTGATAATGACCTGGTTCTTTCGGGACTATATTCACTCTCCCTCTGACAAGAACTTCTGAAACTTTGTTTTTCAAAAGCCATAACTGTGAGGATACTCATAAGAACACAATAAAATGTCGGTTCATGCAGTGCCTTACAGTCTGAAATGCACCAAATACTTAGTATATTCAGTAAAATTACTTATATATTACATTGATTAAAAGTAAAATGAAGAAGGTCTATGCAGACTACCAAAGCATTTGTATGCTGTCTTGGAAGCTATTAGGATCTATACTGTGATCTTTAGAATTCAGAAGCTGAGAGGTACCTGGCTGGATTGAAACAATACTTTGATTAAAGTGGCCAGACAAAAATTGCCGTGGAAGCATTAATTACTCAGCTTTAGTAAAGGTCTTTTTTATTTATTCTGACAGCAGTGCTCATGGAGATATTGATTTGATATGCTGTAAAAGTGTGGTCTGGATGCCAATGGTCATTAAATATCAATGGTCTGTTCTTAGCAGGATAGGCATGGTACTCTGACCAACTGTAATGCAGACATTACACTATTTAATTCTTGTACATCTGTCCAGAAACTTCATTGGTATGTTCTTTCTGATACTTTTTTAAATTAAGCATAAATTGACATTTTGCTTCATTTTATTCTAGCAGTTTGTTTGGTGGTTTGCTTTGAATTGCACAGATTTTTTTTTAGAACTGTATTTTTATGTGCAAATGAAAAGCAAGTACTAATAGATGTTCTTAGCACTTTTCTTCAGAAGGAGCTGCATGTTGAGGTTAAAATAAAATATTTTAGGTTATAGAAATATACAAAGTTTCTGCTTTTTTTTTTCTCTTTTTGCACAGGTTCCTACAGGTGGTTATACTTCCATTAACAACGTTCAGAATCCCAGTAATCCAGAGCCACGAGATAAGATGGAGAGCTTCTTCCTTGGGGAAACACTCAAGTACATGTTTCTGCTGTTTTCAGATGACATAGACTTAATCAACCTTGACAAATTTGTATTTAACACAGAAGCTCATCCACTCCCAATCTGGGTGCCAGCATAGATAGGGTGTCAGTAGACATTGCAGTGATGTTGTTTTTATCTTCAAGTCACTTTAATTTTCAGGGTTTGAGGAGAGATGCTATATTGCACCTTTTTTAGGCTTAAACAAAACTTTTGAGAAAGCATCTCTGGTTTGGAGAAGTCATGTCAGTCTTATATCTAATCCCTGTGCTTTGGTTCTGTGATGGACGATCTGTGCAATATTAAGCTGCTTTTCCTGGTACTGATCATTATGAGGTTTAGAGAATACTCAGTGTGTGGACCATGACATTCACAGGGCTATGGTGAACCAGAACTCACTTATGTCAGTCTTAATAAATACTAATTAAATATCAGGAATGCAGCAAGATGTCTTAAAGCACAGGGACGTCTCTGGAGAGAAGGAATAAGCCTTCAGGTTTATACTGGACATACTGAAACACTTGGTTATGGTGCCATTCCTTCATAAGAGCATATGGTGTTTCAGATGTTAAGTGGAATATACGATGAACCATAATTTCCCAGGTAGAAATTAAAGCTGTCAGTATTGTTACTGATTCTCTTGATCTCATTCCAAACTACCAAGCTATGCTGCATCATGTTAGAAAGAAGTGGCAGCAGAGCACCTGTTGTACAGTGTCTTAGTTTTATAGAGCACTTTGAACAATCTGTTCAAGCTGGGGCTGAAATGAATGATGGAACAGAATTTGCTGCTGATTTGGCTCAAAGTGGTATATAATTTTGTAGATGTTTTGCAGTTTTTTTTTTAACTTATCTGCAGGAATGCAGGAGACAATGTGAAACAAGTGAAACTACACATGCATTATATATATTAATTGTATCAGCTAGACCTCAGGTATTCTGACTGAAAGCTGCTTTGTGAGGTTGGGCGCTGGGAAAGCTTGTGAGCACATTATAATTCCAAGTCAACCTCCTTCCATCCCTTCCTGTCCACATCTTGCATTGTAAGGTGTTTGTTGACTCAACATACAGTAAAATTCAGGTTATTCATCATTGTTTAGACTGTAGAGAAGTTGTCGATTTTTTTGTTGTTGTTAGGGGTTCCTTGGTAGACGTGTTTTCATCAGAAGTATTAAAAGCAGACAGTCTAGTTGTATTATGAAATTTCCTGGTTGCAATAGAATTACTGAAGATTTTTCAGTTCTTTGAAAAGAAAGCAGACTCAGGTTTGCTTTGTATAGAATCTTATGGGAGCCTTGGGATCTTTTGTTTTTATGTGTGCAAATAGGTTTTAAACCATGAACTCGGAAATCAGCTTTCTGTAGTTTTCTGCCTTTGGCTTTGAATCTACTTGGATGGTTCCATATTCACAAATCACAGAAATTTGTAATTTTAAAGAGGTTGTTCTCACCAAAATGTCTTTTCCCCTTTTTAATTAGTTAATTGGAGCAGTGGGAAGTATGCAGGTGTATGGTAGTGGAAGTGAGGTACAGTATCCTATAAATCTAGGGTTGCAAAACAGAACTAGTCTAAATCTGATTGTAATGGTTAATTTTCCAGTGGCTTAGGCATATGTGTATTTTATAGCATTTGTAACCATTGACTTTTAAAGTAAGGTATATCTTTATTTCTTTAAATTAAATCTGTTTACTTGAGTTTGAACTTACTATATGGACCACTACTGAAGTCCTTTAAAGAATATTTATCATTCCATTTACTAATGATGACTTACGGAGATGAAGGAATTTTATAAATTGCACGTTTTTCTGTCATCAAAAAGACCCTGTGATTTTTCTAGACAAGACAGTTTTGTGCAGAATTACAATGTTCCTCCAGGTCAAATGCCAGCAGTAACCTTGGAAGTAAGTTTCTCATGTGTGCAATGTAATCCAGTAGCCTTAGCCTGCCCAACCTATTTGATACTAAGATTTTCTTTGATGTAACAGAGAAGAAGGAAACTGCTGTTGAAATGGAGGAGGAAACACCTTCAGTTTTTTAGTTTATGAAGCAGGTTTGTGTTACTTTGGAGCTCAGCTTTGGCTAAAAAAATGGAGGATTAAAATGAGATAAAAGGAAAAAAAAAAAAGATGAATTCAATGTGAGTACATAACCTCTTGTTCTAACTTGAGTTGCTTGGGCCTCGTGCCTTCAATTGCAGCTAGTACTGATCCTGTAATTGCTGATTTTGCCATGGATCATAAAAACTCCAGACTTCGGTGTTTCATCTATAGGACAAGCCCTGTTGAGGGAACGAAGAGTAGTATGAAGATATGGAATATATCTAGGTGTTCACCAAAAATCTGTTGTTGAAGTCTTCCACTGATCTTAATGGAGTTGACTCTACGAATGAGACTGTGGGAGTCTGTGTTAAAATTTCCTTTTATGTCACGTTTAACACGAGTAATAGTAATCCATTGCAGAATAAGCAAAAGGAAGAAGAGAAGAATAAACACGCACTTTCGCATACACGTTTTTTTGTCTTCTAGCTGAGCTTGTTGGTCCAACTGATTTCTTCTATACCTAATTTTTCCTTGGAAACTGAATTGTCTTTGCAAAGTGTGATTTTACTGTACTCATCCTTCAAGTCTGAAGTTAAGAGTGCTCAGCTATGTTTAGTATAGAAAGTAAATGCTTGTTTGACTCCTTTATCACATGTGAAATGGCACAAACCTGAATAATATGTCAAAAGCTCATCTGCTTCTTCCTATTCTTTTGCAAAAGTCATTTTAATTGCTTATTTATTTTTACTTCCTTAATATAATACGTTGTGTCAGATCAGACTGAACTTTGTCCATCTCACTTCTACTATGTATTTTCCCTTCCTGCCCTCCCAAAGCCAACAGAAATTGTGCCCTTTTTTTTTTTTTTTCTTTTTTTTTCCAGGGGCATGTGGGGGTGTACTCTTGTGGTTCTTGAACCACAGCCTTAAGTCTGGGGTCTGTAATTCATTCTGGTGTTTCAGCATCCTAGTGTGCTTCTGACGCTTAAGTCAAATGTGGAAACAACATCTCTTCAAGCCAGTGATTTTGTCCTTTTGCACAAAGAGCTGCCTTGGTTTCTCTCCAAGAGCTTGAGTGCCTTGCCTAATTTAACTAAAGCAAAAAACAAACAAACAAACAAAAAAAAACAGTTGTACCCAGCTATAACGTTCATTTATGCTTTCACTGAGAAACAAATGGGTATGGTCACAAATGTAGGGGTTGGAAACCTCCCATTCTGGGATTTAATCTGTTTGCTCAAAGAAAATTCTGTAGGTGGATGGGGAGCACATTTAGCATCTAATCTTTGTTCAACCTTTTTGAGAACTGATTTCTTGCTATCAGACTAGGAAATGGAGAGTTGTGCAAGGTCCATGGTATAAGCTTACAGGGGCCTTTCCATGTTGAACATTGAAGATTTTCAGCATTAAATGTCAAGCTCAAATACAGCTGTATTTACTCCTCCAAATACTAGACAAAGAATCAGCTCGCTTTCCTATTCTATATCTATGTGATAAGGAATGCAGATAGGACAGGATTTTTTTTTTTTTTTGCAACTAACATGTAAACAGTTTTGTGAGTTCTTTGCATTTTTCCTGCTCTAAGACTTTTTTTTTCCCAACTCCAGATTGGAAAATATTTTTTTGTGTGTGTGTGTTTGTTAGGTTGTTTGTTTGTCTGCAAGTATTGTTGTCAAAGTCTGGAGGCTTCTGCTTCCACTAAAAATGAAACCTTTGGATATTCATGTTTTGTGCCTGCCAGCTTCCCAGAAAGCCTGCTCATTTGTGTGATCAGTTTCCAAACCCTGACTTAAAGGCTTGTGACCAGAGACACCATTCTTACTGCTTTGTGCAACGTTCCCAACTTGGTCATATCTTCCTTATGCTGTTATGTGGTGATAAAATAAAATAAGCCTTTTCTCAATGACATCACTGATACAGGTCTTAAACCAGCATTTATTTACAGTGTTTCAGGTCATGTACTGTCTGCTTGCACTCTGTTTTCGTTTTCTGTTCCCAGAAATTCAGCCACAAGCACCCATCCCACAATGTGTATGAGTGGTGACTCCTGCTGTTGGGTTTTCCCTGTCAGTTGATAGAGCACCATATAGCTAGGTTTTTCTGCTTAGATCCCATCCTTCCTTACCCAAGGTTTCAAAATGTTATATATGTTTGTGGCACTACCTTTGGACTTCAACTACAGTTTGAAGCATATTTTTGTGATTATTTTTAGTACTGCTCATCCATAATCTGCATGGAAGTCCATGTATATCTAGTTTATCCCTTTGCCGTAGTACTTTAGATTTTAGTATTCATCCATATAAATCAAACACTTGATGTGTGTCCCTCACACTATGTGGATTCCTCTGGGGCAGGTACCGTCTGCAACAGGAAAATAAGGGATCAGCCATAGTTCATTGTAAGAGGATTAAAGAATTTGTATCCCTCTGGAAGCTCATAAGATGTCTTGGGCAGCTGATCGCTCAAAGGCACCAAAAAAGCTGGTGTCCAAAGGTGGTAAATTGCAGATTACTTTCCAAAAGGTGTACACTGAACTTGTTTGCTTTAATGTACTGCTGGTTTGGTTTAGGGTGCCTGCTTGCTGGGAGCTAAAGATGCTGTTAGGTAATAGAAGCAAGATGCAATCCTCTCTCTTTGCACAGACATCCACCACTGTATGCCTTTTTATGTGGTGCTACTAATGAATAATTGCTAGGGTACAGCAAATCTCAGTTCAGAAAAGCTGGGGGACGAGAGGTGTCTCTGTGCATGGAAGATGAATACCAGGTTGCAGCTCACTAAGGCAGATTTGTATGACCCATAGTTTCAGGAAAAAAAAATCTGAAGCATAACTAGTAATGAGCAAAAAGGATGCTGACAGCTCTTAGAGGGATGCAGGTTTTCCTACAGCACAAATGGGAAGGGGAAAAAAAGCATTACTGAGGATATAGTTCCATTAGTAGTCTTAAAGCCTCTTTATCTGGGGCCTGGAGTTTGACTAATTGTGTCTTCCTAATGGTGTTCTTCATTTGTAAGTATCTGAACAATTTGATAAATGGACTTCCATCTGCTCCTGTTCTTCCCTGCATTACTCAATAGGGGGCATGGAGCAGAAACTTTGGCCTTCTGAGCTCAAGAACAGGAAAGAGGTAAGTTAGTCATATGCAAACAAAACCAAATCCTTTTATCAGCACCTGAATATTGTGAAGTAACATCAGTGATTGATATTGTAGCTCTGGGAACCAATGTACTCTGATGGCAGGGAGGACCTGGCAGTGCAACTACTTAAATTCTTGTGTTTGAGCAATGTAATGTAAGTTGAAGCAATGCCATGACTTTGTGTAAGTAATGCAAGCCTTTGGTGTCCTGTGAGACTTTACTAACTCATCAACTGAGGCATCCAACTGATAACTCAGATGTAATATTTTTGCAATTATGCTGATATTTATTGGTATATAGTAATTCTAGTAGGTGAGAATCTACTTGTTAATGTGCAAAGATGAATTTACCTTGACAGATCAAAACTATCCTTTTTTATCTTCTTTGCTTATACTACCAAGCCATGAAATTGTCATATACTTTAATAAACTTGTAATTTATTTTAAAAAGGCCTGAAGATGTCTCAAGTGTAAGTGCATTTCCTGGTCACTAGTACTCAGCTCCTGAGTAACAGCAGTACAAAACAATCAAAAAAACACCCACAGCACTGCATGAGGCTGACCAAGTCTATTTGTGTAGCTCATCACTAGTGGAATCTCTTGTGAACTTGTGCGTGTATGATACAAAGATCTCATGAGGCTGCGTAGGGACAAAATTAGAAGGGCCAAAGCCTAATTTGAGGTCAAACTGGCTATTGCTGTTAAAGAGGGGAAAAAAAAATATAAATAATAAAGAAAAGGAGGACTAAGGAGAATCTCAATCATTTCTGGTTGTGGAGGGAAACATAGTGGCAATAAATGGGGAAAAGACTGAAGTGCTTAATGCCTTCTTTGCCTTGGTCTTTAGCAGCAAGACCACTTGTTCTCTGGGTACTCAGCCCCCTGAGCTGATAGATGAGAGCTTTCTTCTGCTCCTAGGCCCTTATAATCCACAAGGAAATGGTTAGTGACCTGCTACACCAGTTAGATGTGCACAAGTCTATGGGGCCAGATGGGGTCCACCTGAGGGTAACTGAGAGTACTTGTCAAACCCCTTTCCATCATGTGTCAGCAGTCCTGGCTACCTGGATATCTTAGGCACCTGTCAGCTAGCATATGTGACACCCATCTACAAGAAAGTTTCCCAGATCCTCCTTCCAGCCCATAGGCCTGTTAGTCTGACTTGGGGAACCTCACGTAGCAGATTGTAATCACACAGCATTTACAGGAGAACCAGGTGATCAGGCCCAGTCAGCATGGGTTTATCAAAGGCAGCAAGCTTCCCTTGGAGAAGCTTGCTGGACAGATGTATGCTTCATTGGGTTAAAATTTGGCTGTGTGGCTGGGCCCAAAGAGTTGGGGTGAATGGAGTTAAATCCAGTTGGAGTACAGTCACAAGTGGTGTCTCCCATGGCTCTGTATTGAAGCCAGTTCTCTTCAGTATCTTTATCAATGATCTGGACGAGGGGTTCGAGTTCACCCTCAGGAAGTTTGCAGTTGACATCAGATTGGGCCATGAGTGTTGATCTGCTTGAGGGCAGGAAGGCTCTGCAGAGGGATCTGGATAGTCTGGACCGATGGGCCAAGGCCAACTGTATGAAGGTCCAAGTGTTGGGTCTTGCACTGGGGGGTACAACAACCCCATGCAATGCTGCAGGCTGGGGGAAGAGTGTCTGGGAAGCTGCCTGGAGAAGAGGGACCTGGGGGTATTGGCCGATAGCCAGTTAAATATGAGCTCATATGGCCAACAAGTCCATATGGCCAACAAGTCCATATGGCCAACAAGTCCAACAGCATCCTGGCTTGTATCAGAAGTAGTATGGCCAGCAGGATTAGGGAAGTGATTGTCCCTCTATACTTGGTCTGGTGAGGCCACACTTTGAATACTGTTCAGTTTTGGGCCCCTCACTACAAGAAGGACATTGAGGTGCTGGAGCGTGTCCAAAGAAGGGCAATGAAGCTGGTGAAGGGTCTAAAGAACAAGTCTTATGAGAAGCAGTTGAGGGAGCTGGGGTGGTTTAACCTGGAGAAAAGGAGGTTCAAGGGAGACCTTACCACTCTCTACAGCTACCTCAGTGGAGGTGGTGGGGTTGGCCTCTTCTCCAAAGCAACAAGCGAGGAAATAGCCTCAAGTTGCACCAGGGGAGGTTTATGTTGGATATTAGGAAAAAATTCTTCACTGAAAGGATTGTGTGGCATTGGAACAGGCTGCCCAGAGAAGTTACTTGAGTCACCATTCCTGGAGGTATTAAAAAAAATGTGTAGATGTAGAGCTTAGTAGCATGGTTTAGCAGTGGACTAGTACTAGGTTAAAGGTTGGACTTAATCTTAAGAGGTCTTTTCCAACCTAAATCATTCTATGATTCTATGTAATGACCATACCTCTGCTTTTCCTCTAGTAATTCAATTTTTATGTTCTCTAATAATTTACCTTCATCCTACCCAACATACTGTTCAGGACAGTGATGACTCCTGGGCCTTGAGGCAAGCTTTTATTCTTTCCATCATTTACAGTAACTTCTCATTAGTAGGTGATCATGAAACTCTCAGAACATGGTTTTAGCTTCAGTCAGTGATTTATCCTTTTGTTTTTCTTTTGATTCTTGATTAGGTGCAGGTGGGACACTTCAGGAAGGTGAATTTTCATCAGCATGGTGGAGGAGATAATACCTTCTCAAAAAGAACAAGTCAGCAGGCTGTGGTCTTTTTGCAGCCTGGTAGCAAGTAGTGGCAGCCTTGCCACCTCCATGCGGGCCCTGTATGTCTTATCACAGCTACCCGCTTGCTGAAGCTCCAGAGCGCTTCTCCCATCCTCTTTTCATCCTTGCAGATTTCACCCAGTCATTGATGATGCTTGCTTCTAACTTGCGTGCCTCTATGACAGATGGGGGGTCAGCTGGATTGTGTCCTCTAGAGAAAGCAAAGCAGTATGAGTTAGTTAGGGGAAAGCACTGATATATTTTGGCTAAGCCATATCTTTGTCTCTTGCATCCCTATGCAAGCCAGGGAACTAATGGACAGAGATAATTTTTTTAGTCTCATGGTTTGTACTTCATATTTAAACCCCAGAAAACAAGTTAACCTAACACCCAAAAAGCTTGGGGGAGGTAAGACAAGCACAGAGCTATCCCTTGTATCAGTGGCTGCAACCCTTTCTGCTGGAGGACTGAAGACTGATGGCTAATGCCAGGAGACACTGGACTACTTCATATGACTAATTGCCACAGGCCATCAGCCACTCATGGCAATTGCAGTGCAAGGAGAACATGTTCCAAGAAAGTACATGAGTTTAGGGATGAGTCCTGCATAACCTGTCTTCCATGAAGGCTAAAAGAGCACTTGGATTAGGTTAGAAAATGACTCCAAAATTATGCCTTAACAGTCTGGTATCCAGTTCTATTTAAATAAAGTATCTCCTTGTTCTGTGGACTGTGGCTAGCTAAGACCAAACACCCACAGCAGTAGGATCTTGCCATCCAAAGGAAAGTAACCTGTCAGTTACTACATACTTACCGGAGATCCAGGTGATGAGCACCTCCTTTAATTATTACTACAGGTAGTGAAGGACTTAGGCTGCTATTTATCTGGAATGAAAGGAACAGAGACAAACTCTCACCAAGTAACCAGGCAGAACTGGACATCAGTTCTGAAAACTGATGTGGGCAGGAGTGATGAAATGCATGGGAGATTGTTGGTATAGCTGGTACTGTGTGCATGACTAACTCCTCTTGAGTCAAACCCTGTGACTCAGGTGAATTGGAGGAATTTCTAATATGAAAACTCAGCCTAATCTAGAATAGGCAGTTTGAAATACAAGCTTCATCCACCTTAATGACCCTGTTCCTTTTGTAGCTGGGACTGTCAAGCCAGCCTAAAACAAGGGACCACCTGCATTATATATAATCAAGAGCTCAACTAACTCAAAATCCTGTTTTGTGTCTTTTTAAAGTAGAGTTCTATCACCACTCTGAAGTTTTGTTGACTCTAAACTGAAATGTTCCCAGGTTTAGATTGATGATTACAGCAACTGCCTGATCTAACAAAACATGCTAAGAAAGGAAAATTAAAGGTGCACTCAGTGCTGAGACTGTCTTGAAATAGAATTGCAACAGGTTAAGGTTCACAGAATCATAGAATGGTTTGGGTTGAAAGAGACCTTAAAGCCCATACAGTTCTATGCCCCAGGGACACCTCCCACCAGCCCAGGCTGCCCAAAACCTGATCCAACCTGGCCTTGAACACTTCCAGGGGTGGGGTAGACTCAGAAGGTGCTGGATTCCTTCCATGTCTGCTATACTCAGGAAGCCACCACTACTGCCACAATGTTTCTGGCTGTTTGGCAACTCACTACTCAAACATGTCTCTCATTAACATCTGGGGACTCCTGAATGCATAAAACAGCCACTTGCAGAAATTCAGATAGGCTAAAGTTGAATTGCCAGTGCTGATTTGAAAGGGAGAGGTGGGCTCTCCTGGGAAGGTTGTTTGTGCTTGGTGGATGGGAGTTCACCTGCTTACCCCACCTCCAGCCCATGGGTCCAAGTCTCCATTTGAAAAAATGATGTTGCTTGCACTTTTCAAGTCTGAAATTCAAAGATGACATTTGAGAGGCTTCCTTTCTGCCCATTTACCCACAGGTGTTTGGCTTCTACAGCAAATAAAATCAGTAACAGAAAACACAAGAGAACAGAACTTCCCATTTCCTCAGAGAGAGAGAGAAGTCTGCTCAAGCCCTTATGCTGGGCCTGGTGGCTGTGTTTTTTGGCTGGCACGTTAGTTAGCTGTGCCTGTCCCTGCAGGGCTTAGCCAGGCAAAAGGAATGCAGGGAGCAAATTACATGAGCAAAGTGATGAGCACCCAACACAACAGACCTCCTCCCCAAAAATTTGTCTGCAGCCACTGTGCTCTTGGCTTCACGCTCCATTTGCTCTGACAGTACTGCTCTCTCATGACTTCTGTGAAGGGCATCTCAGGGAACATGTCAGTCACGTTGTTGCTGTTGAATGTTAAGTTGATCTCTGTACAAACCTGAAAGAAGTCCAAGAACTGCCATTGGAGGTAGAGGTGGGGGGTGGGGAGGGGGGTGGTGGGGAATAAACAGGGCAGCTGTTGAAGCTTGCTAGTGTCTCTAACACCTTACCTGATAGTCCCAGGCCTCAGCATCCATGCCAGTGCCACAGCCTGTGGGATCAGCACAGGGCTGATACAGCTGGTATATGTCATAACACTGTACTGAGCCGGAGGAGTTGTACAATACCCCTGCCAGGTGGAAACACAACACAAAGCCAATTTATCATTACCCCACTGCCCTTTCAGCCACAGCCTTTGTGAAAGTCGTGCATCCAAGGCCATCAAAAGGATGGATACCCCAGGTAGGTGAGCAGGTAAGGCAGGGATAGCCCTAGCAGCATAGGTACCAGCTTTTGGTTACGATCACAACTTTTTGCCAAAGTGTTCATAGGGTCTCACTACTGTCTATGTTCTATCCCTTGATTCTGCTGCATCAACAGTTAGGAAGAGGCTTCCAAAAGTTTCCTGCTATCTCTGCTCATGCCAAAAGCCGAGTGACGGGATCACTAGACTTTGGGAGGACCCCAGCCTCCAATCCCTAATGCACCCAAGACTGTACCAGGCTGTATAGAGAAAATTAGTCTCCAGCACAACTGGCTTCAAACTGAACTGGACGTGTCTGCTGACACCATCATCCTCCCCCTCCCAGAAAGTATCTGTTGTGTGACTACATCTAATTAAGCAAGAAGGCCAACGGGGTGCATGTCACAAGATTTTGTTTGACTTGTTCAAAAAGGGAATGATGGCATGTGCAGGCTTGTCCTGATGAAAGCACCTGACCACACGGTCCAGTGAAGCATAGCTGGGGAGCTGCAGAGGAATTAGTTGCTTTTGTGCAGATGGGTAGTTACCAGATAGCACGAGGAGGAATGCAGTAACGCCAGTGGCTGTCCACTGCTGCCAGCGTCACAGCCCACAGGCAAAACCCACAAACACTGTTTCTGCGATAACCAGCACCAACAGCTCTGCTGGAAAACAACGCCACTTAGCTCTGTGAGGCATGCAGCACACAGCTCCTGCAGACGCGACCTGAAGAGGCACGATGAGGACAAAAGTTGCTGCTGTGTCTGCATTTTGGATGGGTTGGTGGAGCAAGCAGCACAGCCTCAGCTCCCTCAAAGCATGAAACCCCTGGTTCATCTGCAGATGACTGCACAGGAGATGCACTGAGTGTACAACGACAAGTCCTGGGACTGCGCTGTTCAGAGCGTTGCTGTTCAGCTCACAGACCAACATGGAGAGGCTTGTGTCTGACACTTACCTGGTGAGACTCCTAGAAGGGATCAGCACCCTTCGTGCCCAGAAAGCACTGTGTGATGTAACACTGGAGGCAGAAGGGGTTTGCTTTCCAGCACACAAGATCATTTTAGCATCAGCAAGTAATTACTGCAAGATCCTGTTCATTGGAAACTTGACAAGAGTGGGAAGCTTGGATCGCAACATCCATCTGAAAGCTGTCAGTGCTGCAGGGCTGAGGAATGTTCTCAACTTCATTTACTCCAACAAATTAGATCTTTCATTACAGAGTATCGAGGAGACATTCAAAGCTGCAGAAACCCTGCTTGTTTGGGAAGTCATCAAGCTATGCTTCCAATTTCTGGAGGGCTGTTTGAACTGTGAGAACTGCATGGATGTTCTTAACATTGCTAAGAAACTTGGCCCAGCAGAGTTGAGACAGAAAGCCATGTGCTATATAGGGCAGAATTACAAACAGATACTGGCTGATCCTCAGTGCTTGAAAGATCTTGACAGAGGAACCCTTTGTGAAATTTTAGACAGGACCAACACAGAGGGGTGCAGCGAGCTGGAGCTGTTCAGAGCTGCTGTGAGCTGGCTGCAGCATGACCGCACACGGCTGGAAGATGCAGCAGACGTTTTAAGACACATAAGATTCCCTCTCATTCCTTTACAGGATCTGCAGCGCTTTGTTCAGGAAATGCCTTTTATGAGGCTGGATTCAGGCTGCCACAGGCACCTTCAGGAGGCTCTGACTTACCCTTCCCTGCTATATGCTCAGCCACTCCTGCAAACCCAACGCACGAGCCTCCGCTCCAGTTCCAACATGCTGCTTATTGCGGGTGGCAGAACCACTGACAATTGCATTTGCAGAGAGATGTGGGCCGCTGACAAGAGCTGCGGCACATGGCACAAGGTTGGGGACCTCTGTGTGCCAGTGTACAACCACTGTGTAGCCATCATCAGCGACTTCCTCTTTGTCATTGGGGGACAGTGCAAGTTTGATCCCATGGGAAAGCAACCATCAAATGAGGTAAGACAAAAGAAACTTTTAGACTTGGAAAAATGGCTAGGGAAGAGAGGAAGGGAGGGAGGGAGGGTATGTTATTCGGCTTGCTCACTGAAGGTCTCCCACCTCTACATATTAGAATTGCAGAATATCTTGATTTGGAAAGGACCCACAAGAATCATTCAGTCCAAGTCCCACCTCCATGCAGGACCACACAAAAATCAGACCCTATGTCTGAAAGCATTGTCCAAATGCTTCTTGAAGTCTTGGTAGCTTTGGTGCTGTAACACTTTCCTGGGCAGGCTGTTCCAGTGCCCAACCACTTCTTGGTGAAGAACCTCGTCCTAACACACAGCCTGACCCTCCCCTGTTGCAGCTCTATGCTGTTCCCTCAGGTCCTGTCACTGTTTCCAGAGAGCAGAGATCAGCACCTGCCCCTCTGCAGGGGTGCCAGCTCCATCAGCAAGGTACTGCTGTTTCAGCTGTCCAGCTCTGAATGTAAACCATCCCTCAGCCCAGAGAAAATGTTCATTAGTTCTTGAAGCCACATGAGATGCAAAGCCAGGCACCTGCTATCTGCTAACCTGTTTGGTATATTTCTGCTATTCCTGTTTGGTATATTTCTAGGTTTTCCGATTTGATCCATGCAACACTTCCTGGCTCCAGGTTGCCAGCATGCTGGAGCGGCGGACACGCTTCCATGCAGATGTACTGTCTGATCATATCTTTGCTGTGGGTGGTGGGACACTGCTGGGGACCCTCACCTGCACTGTGGAATCATACCAGCCCGCTGACAACAAGTGGGAGTTTGCAGCTCCTTTCCCCATGCCTATTGCTGATCACGCAGGCACAATCTACAGGGGAATCCTCTATATTTCAGGTGACAAAGCTAATCAAAATCAGCATATTCCCATATTCTTTCATTGGTTTTTACTGGCATCTTAACATCACAGTCCAAGCCTGTACCCCCACCAACACCCACAGCTCATGCCCTTTTCCTGCTGTGTCAGCACAACCTCACTGTGATCTTGAATTGCAGGAGCCATTTTCTTTCCATGACATTAAACATGACATCATCTACTTGCAAACCACACTCCTACTTGGCTCTGACCTTGCAGTCCTGGCTAAACTCCCAAAACTTTGCTCTCTGAAGAGGTAAATGAGGGCCCTAGTGCTGGGGATGGGATTATACTTTGGTATTAATCTGAATGGAAGATGTGGTACTAACTCCCCTGCACTGCACTGTTAGTCTATATAAAAATAAGTACAGTGCAGGTTCTTATCTTCTTACCTGCAGGACCTGTACAGCTCTTATCCTCTTGGTCTTTACAAAGATCTTTGGTAGGTAGTGCAGTATGTATGTTTAACAAGAAAGCATCATGGATTTAAACATTTCATGGAACGGCTGGAGGATCTTTAGGTTATATAGCTACTAATTCAGACTTTAAAGATAGTCTTTAGTTTCTTCTAGGAAAAGTGCTGTGGTGTTTGTGTTATTGGTCTGCAGTTAAAAGTCCTGGGGTCTGCCTGTCATTGCTATAGGACCCATGCTTCTTAAACCCCTTATTGCCAGCTGGGATCCCTGTGCTGATCTAGTCCAGATTAATTTTTAACTGTACACTGCAAAGACCTGCACTTACCTTAACTATTTGTACACCCAAGGTCTGGAGAGCAGAATAGGCAGTGCACAGGCTGTCTTAAAGCAATACACACTCCACTGACAGCAGGACACTTGTACTGGCTGTGCAGATGACCAAAAAGGAAGGATACTGGTTCAGCCAGAGGAAAAGCTGAGGCTCAGGTACAAGTCCCTGCTTTGGCTCAGTTGACCCATGGTGCCACAGAAAGCTCATTTAACCATTGTTTGTCTTGATTCCTACCAGACAGCAAGGACAAAATTGCCTCCTTGCTTCACAGAGCTTCAAATGTGCTGTAGTGATCTAGGCTGGATAACACTATTCCAGAAGTACCCTTTACGTAAAAGACCTTACCTGTCTACAACCTTAATTTACTTCTAAAATCAGTGGCATAACTGCAAATTTGATTTACCCTGCCCAAGCACTCAGAAATTAAGTGTTACTTTAATAAAAGATATAAAAATAAGCTCCACGCAGACAAAGTGTCCATGTTGTCCTGGTTTTGGGACAAAAGTTAATTTAACCAAAGATAATTTTCTTCATAGAGAAGAGATGGTGCTGTGTTTTGAGTTTTTGATGAAAATAATGGAGATAGCACACCAATGTGTTCAGCTGCTGCTGAGCAGTGCTTACTGTACTGGGTCTGGCTGGGATGTTAACTTTCCCTGCAGCAGCCCATACAGTGCTGTGCTCTGCACTTGTAGCTAGAACAGCAGTGGTATCACACCAGTGTTGTGTCTGCTGCTGAGAAGTGCTGGCACAGCATCAGGACTCTCTCTGACCCTCCTAGGGGGTGGGCAAAAAGTGAGAAAGAAACAGCAGCAGGGCAGCTGACCTAAACCAACCAAAGGGATATTCCATACCATATGATGTCACACTCAGCAATAAAAGGTGGAAAAAGGAAGAAGAGGGGAGGGGTGGGCTCTCGTTGCGAAAACGTCTGTCCTCCTCCCGAACACCGGCTACGTGCGTTGAGGCCCTGCTTCAAGGACGTGGTCAAGCATCGCTCATTTGTGGGAAGTAATTTCTTTCCTCTGCACTTCCACATAGCCTTTACTTGTTTTGTTTAGTTATTCTCTTTCCCCCTCCCTTTTCCCCTTTCCTTTTTTTCCCTTTAGTTGAATTGTTTAATTAATAATAATATTTCCTTAATTATATATATATATATATATTTTTTTTCCCCTCTTTAATTAAATCATCCTTATCTCAACCCGTGAGTTGTTCTTTCCTTTACTTCTTCCCCTCCTCATCTGAGGAGGGGGAGTGAGAGAGCGGTTGTGGTGTTCAACTGCCTAGCACGGTAAAACCACCACACTTACAGAGCCAAGACTTTTCTATTTCTTGTGCTGCCCTGCCAGTGAGGAGGCTGCACAAGAGCTGGGAGGGGTCATAGCCAGCACAGTTGGCCCAAAACGGCCAAAGCAATATTATATTCCATACCATAGGATGTCATGCTCAACAATAAAACTGGGGGGAGGGGGAAGGAGGAAGGGCGAACACTGGGAGTTATGGCATTTGTCTTCCCAAGAAACTGTCATATGTGATGGTACTGGTTTCCTGGCAATTACTGAACATCTGCTTGCTGATGGGAAGTAGCAAAAAAATTCTTTATTTTCCTTTGCTTGCATGCACAACTTTTGCTTTACCTAGTACACTGTCTTTCTCTCAAGCCACAAGTTTTTCTAACTTTTACCTTTCTGATTCTCACCTCAGGCACTGTTGTTGAGTAAACAAGTGGCTGTGTGGAGCTCAGCAGCCTAATGGGGTTACACCACAATGCATACAGAGAAAGCATCAAAGTCCCAGGAAGCCGGGCATATGCCCAACCAGAAGTATCACCTTCATTTTTTGCAAAGCCTCTCTGCAGGTTGGAATTCAACAGGCAGAAAGTTAAAAGTATTTACCCTTCCAATAGCAGTACCTTTGACCTGTAAGGAGCGTTCTATAAGGCAGCCCTGAAATACACAAATGAGTGCTTAAAAGAGAAAGTTGACAATAGCAATGGCAGACTGGCTCTGAACTTTTAATCTTTGTCAGTAGGTCAAAGAACTTCAAATGTTTTTCTTTCAAAAAACTATTCTGTGATTCTGTCTGCAGGAAGCAGATTCCATAATTAAAGCTGTTTGTGCTTCCTGGCTGCACCTGAAATACCCCAAGAGCTGATACAAAACTCATTCGTGAAAAACTATCTGCAGAAACAGTTGGAACTATTTTTAAAAAATAATATCTAAGAAGCTCATGTTTTAAATTTCATACCATGTCAGCTCTGCTGATGTTTGCAGAGGGTTTTCTGGATATTTGGGTAGTGAGGCACTGTAACAGGTTGCCCAGAGAGGTTGTGGATGCCCAATCCCTGGAGGTGTTCAAGACCAAGTTGCACAGGGCCTTGTCCAACCTGACCTAGTGGGTGGCATCCCTGCCCATGGCAGGGGTTTGGAACTAGATGATCTTTAACCGTCCAACCTAAGCTATTCTATGGTTCTGAGACTGACGGATGGATTTTCAAGATTTCTGCTTTTCTTCTAGGAGGCTTCTCAGCAGGTAAAACCTTACGAGACACTTACAGCTACCTCCCTCGCCTCCAACGTTGGACTGGCAACTCTGCCATGACCTTTACCCGCTGTGATCATGGGATGGCTACAGTAAAAGACAGAATCTTTTGCATTGGAGGAAGGACACTAAAAGGAGTAAGTTCATTTGTTCTTGTAACACCAATTCTCATCCAAAATGGAGTCTCTGTACTGCTAGGCCCTGACTACATTATTCCAGCAGGATGACCAACAACTGTATTATTTTTGTGCTCTTAGTGGACTTGCACAGTTGCAAGTTAGGCCGGTAAGTTTATGGAAGCGAACCTGCCCAAAATCATGCCCACTAAAAGCTGCCTTGTCACATCATATTTGCTAGGGTACAAAGGCTGTTTAAAGCTCTATTTTACATAGATAAAACATTCAGTGTAGCTGCAGCCTAATGCAGGAGAACCTAAGGGTAAAATTGCTCATGTACCTGCCCAAAATATGTTGATTTTCCTTGTCTGTGCTGAGAGGGTGTGAAACACTGGCAAATAGAAGAGGAATGGACTGCAGTGATGACACCAGCCTAGATTTTAGGAGACAGGAGTTCAAATCCTGGAATGCAAGTAAAGCCTCTTCAAACGTTGATCTCCCTTCTCTGAAACTGGATCAAAGGCTCTGTGTAGCCTTCTGGGGAAGGGAAGCTGAAAGGTGACATTTGACAGTCTGAAATGCTCAGTCAGGGAGACTCTCATTCCCAGAAGTCAAGACAAAAGAGTTTTCAAAGATCATTCAGCAATTTGGAAATTAAGATTCAGGATCTCCTGCCCAGTTTTGGCATGGCCAGTGCTGTTTCTTTCAAAGGAATGAATATATCTTAGAGTACTTAATTGCTTACTGAGGAAGTGATAGAAATCTGTAAAGAGAAACTGCACATCAGATCTGACATCAAATTCCTCCAGATGACACAAACTCAGTTATTATCTAGAATTCAATGCACTGTAGCTCTCTTCAGATGAGGTCTTCCTGGTCTATGGAGACCAGGAAGGACTTGGGCTAAACCAATTCCAGTCCCTGTGGCTCATTCCTCCCATTTTCCAAGAACAAGCCTCTTTTAGAGCAGTTCTTGAGTGGAATTCTTTTGTTTTATTCAGCTTCTTTTGATGCTCTGATTGTTAAATTAAGATTGAAGATTGGAGCACCTTGAGCTCCACTGTATTCAAATAGATGTCAAGATTTCCTCTACCATGAACCAAACAAGCCTGATTTGACATTGATAACTGCTTGAGGTATAATATGATGGATCAGTGTTGGTCTGGTTCTTTGCAGGTGGAGGAATGGATTCACGTCGATGCAACAGAGTACTATTGTCCTGTAAATGATCAGTGGACAACGCTAACGATATCCCCGTTCAGCTGCTGCCAGTTCAGTATCACAGCCTGTGAGTCTATGCTCTACCTCACAGGAGGTGGGTCACTACAGCACATGCAAAAAGAAGACAGTGTTTTCATGTATGACATAGAGAGGCAGGTATGGAAGAAAGCCAGTTCCCTGCCTAAAGCTCTGGTTGATCATGCCTCTTGTATGATTAAAATGTCCCAAGTGAATACAACTGGTGAGCCAGGGAGAGGCACAAAGTGCTCCTTCACCAGCAGGAGGGAGAAATGTACTCCCAGCTTGTTTATCACAAACAAAAAAAAGTCCCACTCTTCCTCTGAAGAGAAGTAGGATGTGAATAGGTCGAGCTGATCTGACAGTGTTTGCCAAGAGGTTAGTACTTTAGCAACACTTCTAAATCACAGCTGAAAAAGTTTGGCAAGGGAACTAGAATTGACACTTTATATTGCTGGCTGACAATTTAAGTACTCACAGAGATAAGCATATACTATGTATTTACAATTGTCTTGCCACTCAGTTAAAACTGTAGCGCATTATGATGGTAACCTTGTCCTCAACTAGAAGACCAGAGAACTTCCTTCAGTGAACATGCACAGAATCTGTGACTGCTTGAGCCAGAGTATGGGTAAACTTTTAGAAAAGAACCAACTACCTTAGAAGTCAACAGCCTGCAATGTTTTTGCAGCAAGGGCTGCAATGGCTGAAAAACGTTACAAGGATAAGTTTGAAAAGGTGAGAGAATGAACCTGCCATCATGGAATGTCCCCATGGATGAAACCAATACAGCACGAACTATCCCTCTGGAAAAATCAGAGTTGTACCAGGTCCCACAATACATAAACCACATAATGATAAGACAACTCTACTTACAGGTGCTTCTAGAAAACAGGATTTTAAATGAAAGACCAACTCACCAACAAGAGCTGCCAGGCCTTGAATTGGGTCTGTCTGAGCAAGGATTTGTTCACAGCCAACCTGGATAAGACACATTACAGGCAAATTGCAGGCACGATAGCTAACAGTCTGTGTTGCAGAAGGGATAAACAGGAAGATTTGTCTAAAGTATCATTTGCATATTTGATTGTTCAGCAGCTTTCCAAGGGCCTAATGCAACATCTTTTTGGTATATTTTCCTTTCTCTAGCAACAAAATACATACAAAAAAAAAACAGGGAGAAAGGAGTAACACAGCCTATTTCTTTTCCAAGGCAAACATACACAGTTATAAATGCCAGCTGCTGTCTTAGCCACAAGGCCAGAAGCATGTAAAGTTCCATTAGCCTGGTATACAGGAGTGCAGCAGAGAACAGAAGCACAAGGCTGACAGCAAAGCAGAAGTCAAGAGCTGCAATAGTGATAGGTGATCTGGAACCTTTTTCAGGCCCTATCTGTTGTCTAAGAAGTGTTTGTAACCCTCTGAGAACCAGGCCCTTTTCCCACACTTGGCCATCTCCTACTCTCTTGAAAGTTTTTAGTTTTTTTTTTTTTTTTTTAGGTTTTCTAGTCCCCATAGCAGCAGGCATTTCTCCTCATTGTACTCTGAGGTATAGCATTTTACCAGGTGATACTTTAAAAAGGAACCTGATTTTTAGAACTCCAACCTATCCACCAAGAAAAACGTATCTATGAAAGTGTTTCAACGCAGGCTACCACAAAACTACATTTTTTGAAATGCTGTGTACTTTAGCAATCAAAAACTGAAGTCAACAAGCTTGCACAGGCCTTTTTGTCTAAAGTAAACACAGAGAATGGCAGGTATGGCTCCAGCAAGCCCTCCCTGACAAGCCTAATAGCAATGCATTTCAAACACAACAGTCACCATCTCAGAGGGGCTTAAAACATGTAGATTTATCATCACAGTGGATGTGCTATAACCCACCACTACCTCTCCCTGTCACCACCACCCGGTGATGTGTGCCTGATTGTGCCCCATGCCGTGCAGCCCTGCACTCAGGTCATTGAGGTGTATGACCCTTCCTTCATAAACTGCAATTCTCACCTGTGTCCTGGTACTCACCTTCACTGGATTAGCAGGGAGGTGACCCATGAAATCAGTTTTGTAAGGGTAGTCCATCATGGCCATCATGGTGAAGGCATTTCTAGCAAAACCAAAAAGCTGGTAAACATCCTCCTTGTTAGAAATCTTATTGCATGTAGCCATTTTGCTGCTGATTTCATCATAAGCTACAGAAGAAAAGCAAATGAAAGGCATGAACTTCAACGGAGTAAACTAACACCAGGCTTCAGCATCTTGTTTCACTCAAGGATAATGAGATATGTAACACATAGTTGAGGTTTCCAGCAGGAAGGGTATGTTACATCTAAATTTACACAAACACAGATGTTCAGGCAAAGCCTTCCTGTGTGGCTTCACTGGCCTGCAGCCTGCATCTCCCTCTGCCGAGACACAGAAACCTCCCTGGGGAACATCAGTGGAAGCAGCACCCTCTGAGACAGAACAGTCAAGGTTGATGCAGTGAAAAGAGCAGTAAGTACAAGGCTGTCCCCCCCAGCACCCTGTGTGGCAACGTCCTCCTTGCTCCCTCAGGCTCTGCTGCCTCCCACCTGCTGTGCCCTTCAGAGCCAAGCAGGACAGTCTCATCAATCAGGCTCTTGTGCAGAACAGATATCCAAGCACAGATATCACAGATATTACCAGCATCAAAGTGAAGGTGTTTTTGAACACTTTTTTCTTTTTTTTTCCCTGCAGAAAAGATGGTTTAATTAACACAGTGCAAGCCTCCATATAGATACTTGCATGTTAGTGTCCATTACTAATTATAATACTGATTGAAACTGTTCATGAAATCAAAAATCAATCATGCAAGCAGACATTTGCATTGATTTAGCTGGAACCCATCTAAGGCCTAACCAAAAACCTGACAGAATTAACTTTTTGCCCCCATCCCTGAGTCTACCTATCCCTGGGAAACAGTCTGTGGGGCCATTTGTTCTTACCTCCACTCAGGCACAGATTCTTGATCTGATGGAAGGCTTTGCGTACAGCTGTGACACAGTCTGGGCCAGACTTCTGGAAGTCCTGAAAGGACAGAAAACAACAGGATTACAGTTGTACAGAGGAGATACATGCAGATGCTGCACAGGGAAGCTGCCAGAGGTACCAGGAGATGACAGAGGTTACTTGCCCACTATGACCAGAATCGCAACTGTATCTCCGGAAGCAATGACGGTTGTGCTTCTGCTTTGAGCTCCAGACAATCAGAATGTGCCAGCACAAACTAACAGCCTGCACAGCTCAGACCAAGCAGTAATTGTTTCACCAGGTCACTACTGGGACTAGCCTTTAGACAAAACACTTTGCACTGTGAGAGCGATTAGACTGAACTGAAACAATGAGATTAGATGTGCCTTGACCAGGACATGGGAACAGGTATCAGACTATTAGGGTCAAGAGCTGTTTTTTGTTTTTAAAACATAGAGTAGAGGCCTTCTACCATACTTTGTCTATAAGAAGGAGCCACACAGCGCTGAGCACTGGATTGGGAAACCAAGACCTGCTTTTCTTCTTAAGCCTGCCAGTGACCTACCAGATGACCAAGAATGCCATGTCTTCTTTTCTTGGGATCCTCTTGAAAAAGCACTTTAAGGTATGCTTGAAGAGCTGTGGCTGGTTATGCTGTTGGAACAAGTTGTTTCTGCCACTGAAGGCTCTAGCAACCCAAACTGTTTCTCTTTTTTCAGCTTGTAAGGCAGTTTGAGATCTGCCCACAACCAGTACTTTGTAATAATAAGTAGTAGGGCTCTTTTAAGGTCTCTTTATCATGTGAGAACAATGGTAACTAACCACAGACCACTAGCTAAGCATTTTTCTTACAAAGTTGCAGCCTCAGCTAGAAACAGATATTGGACCTTCTTCTGATTCCTCTCGTGCCTTTTGTCTGAAAGTTCAAGAAACCACTTTGGGATTTTCAATGGTTTAAATCTCCTTCTGTGTGTGCTTATTACCAGCTAATGGCTCTAAACTGGAGTGTGCAGATGAGTCAGTCTGGGATGGAAGAGCAAGTCTGTTCTGCCTGCAGTGACCACTGAGCTCCCTGAGAGGCTAATGCCAAACTGCTGCAGTGTGCTGCCTGACACACAAGGAACCACTGCCAGTTTCGCTTTTCCCCAGCAGATCATTATGGACATAGAAACAGGTCAGCTGAGCTGTTGCAGAGGCAGGAGGCATTGCAGACATTCCAAGAAAAGCTGTTCCAACTTGGCAATCAAAGCTTTCAGGCTGCCAGCTTTACCCTTTTGAATTACACCTAATTCAGATGTCTAAATCAATCTGAAGTTGATAGCTTGGTCAGCCCCTACAGCAATAAGCTGACAGGAAGCACGCATGTTGCTGTATATGTATTCTTCACACTAGGGCTTTCTGTCTGGCTGCAGGGATGGGAGTTGGTGTACGTATAACCTGGTCTTATGCAAATGCCATACACAGAATAAACTTTCTGCCCTTTGCTAATTTCCCCTGTGAGCTCTAGGCTCATGAAATGTGCTGGAAATGCTCAATGAAAGTCATAGAGAAAGCTGCTTTGAGAGAAAACAATCTGACTCAGAAGCAGAAAGCAGAAGACAGAGATCACACAATGATTCACAGAAGGTTTGTGCCTTGATTAGTATTAACAGCTCTCAGGGACATTTGTTCACTGAGAAGAGCAGTTGAATTCAACCTTCAGATGCACAGGGTTGCTGTTATGTAAACATGCTGAAACTGGAAGGAAAACAACTTAAAGTGCTTTGAAAACAACTCAAAGTTTTCTTAGTATCTGAGTTAGTATTTTGTTTCATATGAAAAGGTCAAAGCCCTGATTTCAGGGGTGTGTAATGACTCACAGCACATTCACAACTGAAACAAGTCAGAGCTATCATCTGAACAGGGGTTCTGAGAAGGAATTAGCTTCATCCAGAGAAGAATTCCCACTATTGAGCATGTTAGACAATTGAGTGATACCATATATTCAAAATGTATAATTTTAAGACAAGATGTCTTTTGTTCTCTTGTATACTTAAAGTTTCAAATGCTATTGAGTTTATTTTCACGACACTCTTCTTTATGCTTACCATTAATACTGTCTGTGCTGTAAGTCTCTGCATTAAAATAAGGTTTCATATATGTAACAAGAGCAAAAAGACCACATTTCATACATAGGTAGTTCACACAAAGCCATATGTGTCACCCAGATCTAGAAAATCTCATACCAAAGAGGCAAAACAGCCACCATCACAAGCTTTCAGTACTATCAGCTAGCACATTTCTTTCCATGTAAACTAAATGCAAGTCAGTTCTCAGCAATACTCCCATGGATACTTCAATTTATTCTGATATACTCAGAACATGAAAGCCACGTTTAAATTTTGTTTTTCAGTGAATCCAGGACACCAGGCACGTTTTTATTTAGTGAAATTTTCAAGTTCTTCATTGAAATGCAACCATCTTGAGACTAAGGATCTACAGTAAATCATAAATATCAATGCAAAAACATTTTGAAAGAGGATTTGAACAATTAATTATCCAAAGGTTTCAGCCAGGTACAAAGGAAAACTTTCAGCCTATAATTTGTACAACTCACTAGAAATGGAAAAGTGAATTCTTAGTGGTACTAAGGGTCATGGAACTGTTTTGTGTTGCTTACAAGAGCAGCACCTTTGAGCCCTGAGCTGCCTCAGCCACAGCAACACTCAACACTGTTTGCAGCTGCTGCTTTTCCTTGCAGATCTGTCTAGCACTGATGCTGCAAAAACAGCTGTTTAAAGACATGGAAAATAAATAATTAAAAAAAAGCCTTCTTAAAGAAAGAAGAAAAATGTTCTTGTGAAGAGCTACTACTTACTGCTGTTACATCTCTGAAGAACTGAGTGGGGTCTCCAAGCCCAGCCACAGACAACAGAGGAGCACTGGCAGCTAATGCTCCAGCTACAATGTTTGGGTACTTCATCCTCATGTAAGCACTCAGCATTCCTCCGTAGCTGGCACAGGACAGAGAAGAGTTACTTCTTTTAACAGATAGATTATAACATACTAACTTGAAAGTTCAGGCCAGCAGTCACAAACTCACCACACTCAAAACAACAAAATGTTTTTGCAAATCTAGGTGTCATCCTTATGTAAAAATATCGAGTTATAGTTAATGAGCTGTACACAGCATGTTCCTACTGGCTTTTCCCCAGACCCTCAAGTCAACTCTCATGGGAATACACCAGCCCAATTAGATTCTGCAGACAAATGTAAATGCTGCCTTTATCTAACTCTGCCCCATCCAGAGCATGTCCTGATGATTTCAGTGCAGAATCAGCTGGGGCACAAGCTGTCATTATTTAATGGGTGAAGGAGACAACATTTTGCATATAGGATTATAAAGACTGTCAAGGCAAGAAAGCTAACAAGCAAAGGGTGTCCCTGAACACTACAGAATATTCAGCTCTCTCTAGTGCTGGGAAGTGGGAGGCAGTCATCTTGGGCAACCCGAGTAACAGCTGCATAAATTATCAGCAAAGGCCTGGGGAATAGGAGACATTAACAAATAGCACATCAAAACCTCAAAGCCACCTTACAGCTTCAGTGACAGGGCCACAGATCTGCAGATATATCTGGGATTGCTAGATAAACCCAAGGCCACAAAAGTTATTCAGATGCAAATTTTTGTTGAGTTAACTCTGAGGTCATTCCTGGGGCTGATAAATGACAGCCCTAACACCTTGTCTGGTTCCAACCTCTTCACTCACAGCTCAGAAGTATTCAAGTCCCACATCTCCCACATGTAAAACCATATACTTTTCTCTAACTCTGGTTGTGGAAACAGAAAAAAGAAATTGACACAAGAAAATCCAGTTCCACTGGATAGTTTGGCAAAAGAAGGTTGTTCCCATCTCT